>NW_028181718.1:0-45174 GCF_963514085.1 Chelon labrosus | reverse complement strand
GTGGAAGCCGGCGAGGGTGCGCGTTCAGCCGGATGAATGGGGCGCTGTCAGGGCCCCTCTCGTGGAGGATAAAAATCATGCTTTTTCCCTCATTACACATCCCATGCGAGCTTGTAATGATAAAACCTGATCCAAATCACACATTGCAGCTCAATATTCAGTGAGGACAGGGCCTTTTTAAGTCGAAATGTGCAAAACAGCATCCTATCGCTCTGAAACGGCTGTTTTGCTCTCCACCACATTTACTGTCAGACTGGCCGAATTAGACCGATTCTGCCTCTTTCTTGCCTCTACATGTGAAGAACAGGGTGCTTGTGAGCATATTGTGCAGTTTCCAGCAGGTAGCTGGCTTGGAACGGGACCGGTGGGGCAGAGCAATCCTAGCGGCTCGCCCGAGCTGTGGAAGCCGGCGAGGGTGCGCGTTCAGCCGGATGAATGGGGCGCTGTCAGGGCCCCTCTCGTGGAGGATAAAAATCATGCTTTTTCCCTCATTACACATCCATGCGAGCTTGTAATGATAAAACCTGATCCAAATCACACATTGCAGCTCAATATTCAGTGAGGACAGGGCCTTTTTAAGTCGAAATGTGCAAAACAGCATCCTATCGCTCTGAAACGGCTGTTTTGCTCTCCACCACATTTACTGTCAGACTGGCCGAATTAGACCGATTCTGCCTCTTTCTTGCCTCTACATGTGAAGAACAGGGTGCTTGTGAGCATATTGTGCAGTTTCCAGCAGGTAGCTGGCTTGGAACGGGACCGGTGGGGCAGAGCAATCCTAGCGGCTCGCCCGAGCAGTGGAAGCCGGCGAGGGTGCGCGTTCAGCCGGATGAATGGGGCGCTGTCAGGGCCCCTCTCGTGGAGGATAAAAATCATGCTTTTTCCCTCATTACACATCCCATGCGAGCTTGTAATGATAAAACCTGATCCAAATCACACATTGCAGCTCAATATTCAGTGAGGACAGGGCCTTTTTAAGTCGAAATGTGCAAAACAGCATCCTATCGCTCTGAAACGGCTGTTTTGCTCTCCACCACATTTACTGTCAGACTGGCCGAATTAGACCGATTCTGCCTCTTTCTTGCCTCTACATGTGAAGAACAGGGTGCTTGTGAGCATATTGTGCAGTTTCCAGCAGGTAGCTGGCTTGGAACGGGACCGGTGGGGCAGAGCAATCCTAGCGGCTCGCCCGAGCAGTGGAAGCCGGCGAGGGTGCGCGTTCAGCCGGATGAATGGGGCGCTGTCAGGGCCCCTCTCGTGGAGGATAAAAATCATGCTTTTTCCCTCATTACACATCCCATGCGAGCTTGTAATGATAAAACCTGATCCAAATCACACATTGCAGCTCAATATTCAGTGAGGACAGGGCCTTTTTAAGTCGAAATGTGCAAAACAGCATCCTATCGCTCTGAAACGGCTGTTTTGCTCTCCACCACATTTACTGTCAGACTGGCCGAATTAGACCGATTCTGCCTCTTTCTTGCCTCTACATGTGAAGAACAGGGTGCTTGTGAGCATATTGTGCAGTTTCCAGCAGGTAGCTGGCTTGGAACGGGACCGGTGGGGCAGAGCAATCCTAGCGGCTCGCCCGAGCAGTGGAAGCCGGCGAGGGTGCGCGTTCAGCCGGATGAATGGGGCGCTGTCAGGGCCCCTCTCGTGGAGGATAAAAATCATGCTTTTTCCCTCATTACACATCCCATGCGAGCTTGTAATGATAAAACCTGATCCAAATCACACATTGCAGCTCAATATTCAGTGAGGACAGGGCCTTTTTAAGTCGAAATGTGCAAAACAGCATCCTATCGCTCTGAAACGGCTGTTTTGCTCTCCACCACATTTACTGTCAGACTGGCCGAATTAGACCGATTCTGCCTCTTTCTTGCCTCTACATGTGAAGAACAGGGTGCTTGTGAGCATATTGTGCAGTTTCCAGCAGGTAGCTGGCTTGGAACGGGACCGGTGGGGCAGAGCAATCCTAGCGGCTCGCCCGAGCAGTGGAAGCCGGCGAGGGTGCGCGTTCAGCCGGATGAATGGGGCGCTGTCAGGGCCCCTCTCGTGGAGGATAAAAATCATGCTTTTTCCCTCATTACACATCCCATGCGAGCTTGTAATGATAAAACCTGATCCAAATCACACATTGCAGCTCAATATTCAGTGAGGACAGGGCCTTTTTAAGTCGAAATGTGCAAAACAGCATCCTATCGCTCTGAAACGGCTGTTTTGCTCTCCACCACATTTACTGTCAGACTGGCCGAATTAGACCGATTCTGCCTCTTTCTTGCCTCTACATGTGAAGAACAGGGTGCTTGTGAGCATATTGTGCAGTTTCCAGCAGGTAGCTGGCTTGGAACGGGACCGGTGGGGCAGAGCAATCCTAGCGGCTCGCCCGAGCAGTGGAAGCCGGCGAGGGTGCGCGTTCAGCCGGATGAATGGGGCGCTGTCAGGGCCCCTCTCGTGGAGGATAAAAATCATGCTTTTTCCCTCATTACACATCCCATGCGAGCTTGTAATGATAAAACCTGATCCAAATCACACATTGCAGCTCAATATTCAGTGAGGACAGGGCCTTTTTAAGTCGAAATGTGCAAAACAGCATCCTATCGCTCTGAAACGGCTGTTTTGCTCTCCACCACATTTACTGTCAGACTGGCCGAATTAGACCGATTCTGCCTCTTTCTTGCCTCTACATGTGAAGAACAGGGTGCTTGTGAGCATATTGTGCAGTTTCCAGCAGGTAGCTGGCTTGGAACGGGACCGGTGGGGCAGAGCAATCCTAGCGGCTCGCCCGAGCAGTGGAAGCCGGCGAGGGTGCGCGTTCAGCCGGATGAATGGGGCGCTGTCAGGGCCCCTCTCGTGGAGGATAAAAATCATGCTTTTTCCCTCATTACACATCCCATGCGAGCTTGTAATGATAAAACCTGATCCAAATCACACATTGCAGCTCAATATTCAGTGAGGACAGGGCCTTTTTAAGTCGAAATGTGCAAAACAGCATCCTATCGCTCTGAAACGGCTGTTTTGCTCTCCACCACATTTACTGTCAGACTGGCCGAATTAGACCGATTCTGCCTCTTTCTTGCCTCTACATGTGAAGAACAGGGTGCTTGTGAGCATATTGTGCAGTTTCCAGCAGGTAGCTGGCTTGGAACGGGACCGGTGGGGCAGAGCAATCCTAGCGGCTCGCCCGAGCAGTGGAAGCCGGCGAGGGTGCGCGTTCAGCCGGATGAATGGGGCGCTGTCAGGGCCCCTCTCGTGGAGGATAAAAATCATGCTTTTTCCCTCATTACACATCCCATGCGAGCTTGTAATGATAAAACCTGATCCAAATCACACATTGCAGCTCAATATTCAGTGAGGACAGGGCCTTTTTAAGTCGAAATGTGCAAAAAAGCATCCTATCGCTCTGAAACGGCTGTTTTGCTCTCCACCACATTTACTGTCAGACTGGCCGAATTAGACCGATTCTGCCTCTTTCTTGCCTCTACATGTGAAGAACAGGGTGCTTGTGAGCATATTGTGCAGTTTCCAGCAGGTAGCTGGCTTGGAACGGGACCGGTGGGGCAGAGCAATCCTAGCGGCTCGCCCGAGCAGTGGAAGCCGGCGAGGGTGCGCGTTCAGCCGGATGAATGGGGCGCTGTCAGGGCCCCTCTCGTGGAGGATAAAAATCATGCTTTTTCCCTCATTACACATCCCATGCGAGCTTGTAATGATAAAACCTGATCCAAATCACACATTGCAGCTCAATATTCAGTGAGGACAGGGCCTTTTTAAGTCGAAATGTGCAAAAAAGCATCCTATCGCTCTGAAACGGCTGTTTTGCTCTCCACCACATTTACTGTCAGACTGGCCGAATTAGACCGATTCTGCCTCTTTCTTGCCTCTACATGTGAAGAACAGGGTGCTTGTGAGCATATTGTGCAGTTTCCAGCAGGTAGCTGGCTTGGAACGGGACCGGTGGGGCAGAGCAATCCTAGCGGCTCGCCCGAGCAGTGGAAGCCGGCGAGGGTGCGCGTTCAGCCGGATGAATGGGGCGCTGTCAGGGCCCCTCTCGTGGAGGATAAAAATCATGCTTTTTCCCTCATTACACATCCCATGCGAGCTTGTAATGATAAAACCTGATCCAAATCACACATTGCAGCTCAATATTCAGTGAGGACAGGGCCTTTTTAAGTCGAAATGTGCAAAACAGCATCCTATCGCTCTGAAACGGCTGTTTTGCTCTCCACCACATTTACTGTCAGACTGGCCGAATTAGACCGATTCTGCCTCTTTCTTGCCTCTACATGTGAAGAACAGGGTGCTTGTGAGCATATTGTGCAGTTTCCAGCAGGTAGCTGGCTTGGAACGGGACCGGTGGGGCAGAGCAATCCTAGCGGCTCGCCCGAGCAGTGGAAGCCGGCGAGGGTGCGCGTTCAGCCGGATGAATGGGGCGCTGTCAGGGCCCCTCTCGTGGAGGATAAAAATCATGCTTTTTCCCTCATTACACATCCCATGCGAGCTTGTAATGATAAAACCTGATCCAAATCACACATTGCAGCTCAATATTCAGTGAGGACAGGGCCTTTTTAAGTCGAAATGTGCAAAAAAGCATCCTATCGCTCTGAAACGGCTGTTTTGCTCTCCACCACATTTACTGTCAGACTGGCCGAATTAGACCGATTCTGCCTCTTTCTTGCCTCTACATGTGAAGAACAGGGTGCTTGTGAGCATATTGTGCAGTTTCCAGCAGGTAGCTGGCTTGGAACGGGACCGGTGGGGCAGAGCAATCCTAGCGGCTCGCCCGAGCAGTGGAAGCCGGCGAGGGTGCGCGTTCAGCCGGATGAATGGGGCGCTGTCAGGGCCCCTCTCGTGGAGGATAAAAATCATGCTTTTTCCCTCATTACACATCCCATGCGAGCTTGTAATGATAAAACCTGATCCAAATCACACATTGCAGCTCAATATTCAGTGAGGACAGGGCCTTTTTAAGTCGAAATGTGCAAAACAGCATCCTATCGCTCTGAAACGGCTGTTTTGCTCTCCACCACATTTACTGTCAGACTGGCCGAATTAGACCGATTCTGCCTCTTTCTTGCCTCTACATGTGAAGAACAGGGTGCTTGTGAGCATATTGTGCAGTTTCCAGCAGGTAGCTGGCTTGGAACGGGACCGGTGGGGCAGAGCAATCCTAGCGGCTCGCCCGAGCAGTGGAAGCCGGCGAGGGTGCGCGTTCAGCCGGATGAATGGGGCGCTGTCAGGGCCCCTCTCGTGGAGGATAAAAATCATGCTTTTTCCCTCATTACACATCCCATGCGAGCTTGTAATGATAAAACCTGATCCAAATCACACATTGCAGCTCAATATTCAGTGAGGACAGGGCCTTTTTAAGTCGAAATGTGCAAAACAGCATCCTATCGCTCTGAAACGGCTGTTTTGCTCTCCACCACATTTACTGTCAGACTGGCCGAATTAGACCGATTCTGCCTCTTTCTTGCCTCTACATGTGAAGAACAGGGTGCTTGTGAGCATATTGTGCAGTTTCCAGCAGGTAGCTGGCTTGGAACGGGACCGGTGGGGCAGAGCAATCCTAGCGGCTCGCCCGAGCAGTGGAAGCCGGCGAGGGTGCGCGTTCAGCCGGATGAATGGGGCGCTGTCAGGGCCCCTCTCGTGGAGGATAAAAATCATGCTTTTTCCCTCATTACACATCCCATGCGAGCTTGTAATGATAAAACCTGATCCAAATCACACATTGCAGCTCAATATTCAGTGAGGACAGGGCCTTTTTAAGTCGAAATGTGCAAAAAAGCATCCTATCGCTCTGAAACGGCTGTTTTGCTCTCCACCACATTTACTGTCAGACTGGCCGAATTAGACCGATTCTGCCTCTTTCTTGCCTCTACATGTGAAGAACAGGGTGCTTGTGAGCATATTGTGCAGTTTCCAGCAGGTAGCTGGCTTGGAACGGGACCGGTGGGGCAGAGCAATCCTAGCGGCTCGCCCGAGCAGTGGAAGCCGGCGAGGGTGCGCGTTCAGCCGGATGAATGGGGCGCTGTCAGGGCCCCTCTCGTGGAGGATAAAAATCATGCTTTTTCCCTCATTACACATCCCATGCGAGCTTGTAATGATAAAACCTCATCCAAATCACACATTGCAGCTCAATATTCAGTGAGGACAGGGCCTTTTTAAGTCGAAATGTGCAAGAAAGCATCCTATCGCTCTGAAACGGCTGTTTTGCTCTCCACCACATTTACTGTCAGACTGGCCGAATTAGACCGATTCTGCCTCTTTCTTGCCTCTACATGTGAAGAACAGGGTGCTTGTGAGCATATTGTGCAGTTTCCAGCAGGTAGCTGGCTTGGAACGGGACCGGTGGGGCAGAGCAATCCTAGCGGCTCGCCCGAGCAGTGGAAGCCGGCGAGGGTGCGCGTTCAGCCGGATGAATGGGGCGCTGTCAGGGCCCCTCTCGTGGAGGATAAAAATCATGCTTTTTCCCTCATTACACATCCCATGCGAGCTTGTAATGATAAAACCTCATCCAAATCACACATTGCAGCTCAATATTCAGTGAGGACAGGGCCTTTTTAAGTCGAAATGTGCAAGAAAGCATCCTATCGCTCTGAAACGGCTGTTTTGCTCTCCACCACATTTACTGTCAGACTGGCCGAATTAGACCGATTCTGCCTCTTTCTTGCCTCTACATGTGAAGAACAGGGTGCTTGTGAGCATATTGTGCAGTTTCCAGCAGGTAGCTGGCTTGGAACGGGACCGGTGGGGCAGAGCAATCCTAGCGGCTCGCCCGAGCAGTGGAAGCCGGCGAGGGTGCGCGTTCAGCCGGATGAATGGGGCGCTGTCAGGGCCCCTCTCGTGGAGGATAAAAATCATGCTTTTTCCCTCATTACACATCCCATGCGAGCTTGTAATGATAAAACCTCATCCAAATCACACATTGCAGCTCAATATTCAGTGAGGACAGGGCCTTTTTAAGTCGAAATGTGCAAGAAAGCATCCTATCGCTCTGAAACGGCTGTTTTGCTCTCCACCACATTTACTGTCAGACTGGCCGAATTAGACCGATTCTGCCTCTTTCTTGCCTCTACATGTGAAGAACAGGGTGCTTGTGAGCATATTGTGCAGTTTCCAGCAGGTAGCTGGCTTGGAACGGGACCGGTGGGGCAGAGCAATCCTAGCGGCTCGCCCGAGCAGTGGAAGCCGGCGAGGGTGCGCGTTCAGCCGGATGAATGGGGCGCTGTCAGGGCCCCTCTCGTGGAGGATAAAAATCATGCTTTTTCCCTCATTACACATCCCATGCGAGCTTGTAATGATAAAACCTCATCCAAATCACACATTGCAGCTCAATATTCAGTGAGGACAGGGCCTTTTTAAGTCGAAATGTGCAAGAAAGCATCCTATCGCTCTGAAACGGCTGTTTTGCTCTCCACCACATTTACTGTCAGACTGGCCGAATTAGACCGATTCTGCCTCTTTCTTGCCTCTACATGTGAAGAACAGGGTGCTTGTGAGCATATTGTGCAGTTTCCAGCAGGTAGCTGGCTTGGAACGGGACCGGTGGGGCAGAGCAATCCTAGCGGCTCGCCCGAGCAGTGGAAGCCGGCGAGGGTGCGCGTTCAGCCGGATGAATGGGGCGCTGTCAGGGCCCCTCTCGTGGAGGATAAAAATCATGCTTTTTCCCTCATTACACATCCCATGCGAGCTTGTAATGATAAAACCTCATCCAAATCACACATTGCAGCTCAATATTCAGTGAGGACAGGGCCTTTTTAAGTCGAAATGTGCAAGAAAGCATCCTATCGCTCTGAAACGGCTGTTTTGCTCTCCACCACATTTACTGTCAGACTGGCCGAATTAGACCGATTCTGCCTCTTTCTTGCCTCTACATGTGAAGAACAGGGTGCTTGTGAGCATATTGTGCAGTTTCCAGCAGGTAGCTGGCTTGGAACGGGACCGGTGGGGCAGAGCAATCCTAGCGGCTCGCCCGAGCAGTGGAAGCCGGCGAGGGTGCGCGTTCAGCCGGATGAATGGGGCGCTGTCAGGGCCCCTCTCGTGGAGGATAAAAATCATGCTTTTTCCCTCATTACACATCCCATGCGAGCTTGTAATGATAAAACCTGATCCAAATCACACATTGCAGCTCAATATTCAGTGAGGACAGGGCCTTTTTAAGTCGAAATGTGCAAAAAAGCATCCTATCGCTCTGAAACGGCTGTTTTGCTCTCCACCACATTTACTGTCAGACTGGCCGAATTAGACCGATTCTGCCTCTTTCTTGCCTCTACATGTGAAGAACAGGGTGCTTGTGAGCATATTGTGCAGTTTCAAGCAGGTAGCTGGCTTGGAACGGGACCGGTGGGGCAGAGCAATCCTAGCGGCTCGCCCGAGCAGTGGAAGCCGGCGAGGGTGCGCGTTCAGCCGGATGAATGGGGCGCTGTCAGGGCCCCTCTCGTGGAGGATAAAAATCATGCTTTTTCCCTCATTACACATCCCATGCGAGCTTGTAATGATAAAACCTGATCCAAATCACACATTGCAGCTCAATATTCAGTGAGGACAGGGCCTTTTTAAGTCGAAATGTGCAAAAAAGCATCCTATCGCTCTGAAACGGCTGTTTTGCTCTCCACCACATTTACTGTCAGACTGGCCGAATTAGACCGATTCTGCCTCTTTCTTGCCTCTACATGTGAAGAACAGGGTGCTTGTGAGCATATTGTGCAGTTTCAAGCAGGTAGCTGGCTTGGAACGGGACCGGTGGGGCAGAGCAATCCTTGCGGCTCGCCCGAGCAGTGGAAGACGGCGAGGGTGCGCGTTCAGCCGGATGAATGGGTCGCTGTCAGGGCCCCTCTCGTGGAGGATAAAAATCATGCTTTTTCCCTCATTACACATCCCATGCGAGCTTGTAATGATAAAACCTGATCCAAATCACACATTGCAGCTCAATATTCAGTGAGGACAGGGCCTTTTTAAGTCGAAATGTGCAAAACAGCATCCTATCGCTCTGAAACGGCTGTTTTGCTCTCCACCACATTTACTGTCAGACTGGCCGAATTAGACCGATTCTGCCTCTTTCTTGCCTCTACATGTGAAGAACAGGGTGCTTGTGAGCATATTGTGCAGTTTCCAGCAGGTAGCTGGCTTGGAACGGGACCGGTGGGGCAGAGCAATCCTAGCGGCTCGCCCGAGCAGTGGAAGCCGGCGAGGGTGCGCGTTCAGCCGGATGAATGGGGCGCTGTCAGGGCCCCTCTCGTGGAGGATAAAAATCATGCTTTTTCCCTCATTACACATCCCATGCGAGCTTGTAATGATAAAACCTCATCCAAATCACACATTGCAGCTCAATATTCAGTGAGGACAGGGCCTTTTTAAGTCGAAATGTGCAAGAAAGCATCCTATCGCTCTGAAACGGCTGTTTTGCTCTCCACCACATTTACTGTCAGACTGGCCGAATTAGACCGATTCTGCCTCTTTCTTGCCTCTACATGTGAAGAACAGGGTGCTTGTGAGCATATTGTGCAGTTTCCAGCAGGTAGCTGGCTTGGAACGGGACCGGTGGGGCAGAGCAATCCTAGCGGCTCGCCCGAGCAGTGGAAGCCTTCGAGGGTGCGCGTTCAGCCGGATGAATGGGGCGCTGTCAGGGCCCCTCTCGTGGAGGATAAAAATCATGCTTTTTCCCTCATTACACATCCCATGCGAGCTTGTAATGATAAAACCTCATCCAAATCACACATTGCAGCTCAATATTCAGTGAGGACAGGGCCTTTTTAAGTCGAAATGTGCAAGAAAGCATCCTATCGCTCTGAAACGGCTGTTTTGCTCTCCACCACATTTACTGTCAGACTGGCCGAATTAGACCGATTCTGCCTCTTTCTTGCCTCTACATGTGAAGAACAGGGTGCTTGTGAGCATATTGTGCAGTTTCCAGCAGGTAGCTGGCTTGGAACGGGACCGGTGGGGCAGAGCAATCCTAGCGGCTCGCCCGAGCAGTGGAAGCCGGCGAGGGTGCGCGTTCAGCCGGATGAATGGGGCGCTGTCAGGGCCCCTCTCGTGGAGGATAAAAATCATGCTTTTTCCCTCATTACACATCCCATGCGAGCTTGTAATGATAAAACCTCATCCAAATCACACATTGCAGCTCAATATTCAGTGAGGACAGGGCCTTTTTAAGTCGAAATGTGCAAGAAAGCATCCTATCGCTCTGAAACGGCTGTTTTGCTCTCCACCACATTTACTGTCAGACTGGCCGAATTAGACCGATTCTGCCTCTTTCTTGCCTCTACATGTGAAGAACAGGGTGCTTGTGAGCATATTGTGCAGTTTCCAGCAGGTAGCTGGCTTGGAACGGGACCGGTGGGGCAGAGCAATCCTAGCGGCTCGCCCGAGCAGTGGAAGCCGGCGAGGGTGCGCGTTCAGCCGGATGAATGGGGCGCTGTCAGGGCCCCTCTCGTGGAGGATAAAAATCATGCTTTTTCCCTCATTACACATCCCATGCGAGCTTGTAATGATAAAACCTCATCCAAATCACACATTGCAGCTCAATATTCAGTGAGGACAGGGCCTTTTTAAGTCGAAATGTGCAAGAAAGCATCCTATCGCTCTGAAACGGCTGTTTTGCTCTCCACCACATTTACTGTCAGACTGGCCGAATTAGACCGATTCTGCCTCTTTCTTGCCTCTACATGTGAAGAACAGGGTGCTTGTGAGCATATTGTGCAGTTTCCAGCAGGTAGCTGGCTTGGAACGGGACCGGTGGGGCAGAGCAATCCTAGCGGCTCGCCCGAGCAGTGGAAGCCGGCGAGGGTGCGCGTTCAGCCGGATGAATGGGGCGCTGTCAGGGCCCCTCTCGTGGAGGATAAAAATCATGCTTTTTCCCTCATTACACATCCCATGCGAGCTTGTAATGATAAAACCTGATCCAAATCACACATTGCAGCTCAATATTCAGTGAGGACAGGTCATTTTTAAGTCGAAATGTGCAAAACAGCATCCTATCGCTCTGAAACGGCTGTTTTGCTCTCCACCACATTTACTGTCAGACTGGCCGAATTAGACCGATTCTGCCTCTTTCTTGCCTCTACATGTGAAGAACAGGGTGCTTGTGAGCATATTGTGCAGTTTCCAGCAGGTAGCTGGCTTGGAACGGGACCGGTGGGGCAGAGCAATCCTAGCGGCTCGCCCGAGCAGTGGAAGCCGGCGAGGGTGCGCGTTCAGCCGGATGAATGGGGCGCTGTCAGGGCCCCTCTCGTGGAGGATAAAAATCATGCTTTTTCCCTCATTACACATCCCATGCGAGCTTGTAATGATAAAACCTGATCCAAATCACACATTGCAGCTCAATATTCAGTGAGGACAGGGCCTTTTTAAGTCGAAATGTGCAAAACAGCATCCTATCGCTCTGAAACGGCTGTTTTGCTCTCCACCACATTTACTGTCAGAGTGGCCGAATTAGACCGATTCTGCCTCTTTCTTGCCTCTACATGTGAAGAACAGGGTGCTTGTGAGCATATTGTGCAGTTTCCAGCAGGTAGCTGGCTTGGAACGGGACCGGTGGGGCAGAGCAATCCTAGCGGCTCGCCCGAGCAGTGGAAGCCGGCGAGGGTGCGCGTTCAGCCGGATGAATGGGGCGCTGTCAGGGCCCCTCTCGTGGAGGATAAAAATCATGCTTTTTCCCTCATTACACATCCCATGCGAGCTTGTAATGATAAAACCTGATCCAAATCACACATTGCAGCTCAATATTCAGTGAGGACAGGGCCTTTTTAAGTCGAAATGTGCAAAAAAGCATCCTATCGCTCTGAAACGGCTGTTTTGCTCTCCACCACATTTACTGTCAGACTGGCCGAATTAGACCGATTCTGCCTCTTTCTTGCCTCTACATGTGAAGAACAGGGTGCTTGTGAGCATATTGTGCAGTTTCCAGCAGGTAGCTGGCTTGGAACGGGACCGGTGGGGCAGAGCAATCCTAGCGGCTCGCCCGAGCAGTGGAAGCCGGCGAGGGTGCGCGTTCAGCCGGATGAATGGGGCGCTGTCAGGGCCCCTCTCGTGGAGGATAAAAATCATGCTTTTTCCCTCATTACACATCCCATGCGAGCTTGTAATGATAAAACCTGATCCAAATCACACATTGCAGCTCAATATTCAGTGAGGACAGGGCCTTTTTAAGTCGAAATGTGCAAAACAGCATCCTATCGCTCTGAAACGGCTGTTTTGCTCTCCACCACATTTACTGTCAGACTGGCCGAATTAGACCGATTCTGCCTCTTTCTTGCCTCTACATGTGAAGAACAGGGTGCTTGTGAGCATATTGTGCAGTTTCCAGCAGGTAGCTGGCTTGGAACGGGACCGGTGGGGCAGAGCAATCCTAGCGGCTCGCCCGAGCAGTGGAAGCCGGCGAGGGTGCGCGTTCAGCCGGATGAATGGGGCGCTGTCAGGGCCCCTCTCGTGGAGGATAAAAATCATGCTTTTTCCCTCATTACACATCCCATGCGAGCTTGTAATGATAAAACCTGATCCAAATCACACATTGCAGCTCAATATTCAGTGAGGACAGGGCCTTTTTAAGTCGAAATGTGCAAAAAAGCATCCTATCGCTCTGAAACGGCTGTTTTGCTCTCCACCACATTTACTGTCAGACTGGCCGAATTAGACCGATTCTGCCTCTTTCTTGCCTCTACATGTGAAGAACAGGGTGCTTGTGAGCATATTGTGCAGTTTCAAGCAGGTAGCTGGCTTGGAACGGGACCGGTGGGGCAGAGCAATCCTAGCGGCTCGCCCGAGCAGTGGAAGCCGGCGAGGGTGCGCGTTCAGCCGGATGAATGGGGCGCTGTCAGGGCCCCTCTCGTGGAGGATAAAAATCATGCTTTTTCCCTCATTACACATCCCATGCGAGCTTGTAATGATAAAACCTGATCCAAATCACACATTGCAGCTCAATATTCAGTGAGGACAGGGCCTTTTTAAGTCGAAATGTGCAAAATAGCATCCTATCTCTCTGAAACGGCTGTTTTGCTCTCCACCACATTTACTGTCAGACTGGCCGAATTAGACCGATTCTGCCTCTTTCTTGCCTCTACATGTGAAGAACAGGGTGCTTGTGAGCATATTGTGCAGTTTCCAGCAGGTAGCTGGCTTGGAACGGGACCGGTGGGGCAGAGCAATCCTAGCGGCTCGCCCGAGCAGTGGAAGCCGGCGAGGGTGCGCGTTCAGCCGGATGAATGGGGCGCTGTCAGGGCCCCTCTCGTGGAGGATAAAAATCATGCTTTTTCCCTCATTACACATCCCATGCGAGCTTGTAATGATAAAACCTGATCCAAATCACACATTGCAGCTCAATATTCAGTGAGGACAGGGCCTTTTTAAGTCGAAATGTGCAAAACAGCATCCTATCGCTCTGAAACGGCTGTTTTGCTCTCCACCACATTTACTGTCAGACTGGCCGAATTAGACCGATTCTGCCTCTTTCTTGCCTCTACATGTGAAGAACAGGGTGCTTGTGAGCATATTGTGCAGTTTCCAGCAGGTAGCTGGCTTGGAACGGGACCGGTGGGCCAGAGCAATCCTAGCGGCTCGCCCGAGCAGTGGAAGCCGGCGAGGGTGCGCGTTCAGCCGGATGAATGGGGCGCTGTCAGGGCCCCTCTCGTGGAGGATAAAAATCATGCTTTTTCCCTCATTACACATCCCATGCGAGCTTGTAATGATAAAACCTCATCCAAATCACACATTGCAGCTCAATATTCAGTGAGGACAGGGCCTTTTTAAGTCGAAATGTGCAAGAAAGCATCCTATCGCTCTGAAACGGCTGTTTTGCTCTCCACCACATTTACTGTCAGACTGGCCGAATTAGACCGATTCTGCCTCTTTCTTGCCTCTACATGTGAAGAACAGGGTGCTTGTGAGCATATTGTGCAGTTTCCAGCAGGTAGCTGGCTTGGAACGGGACCGGTGGGGCAGAGCAATCCTAGCGGCTCGCCCGAGCAGTGGAAGCCGGCGAGGGTGCGCGTTCAGCCGGATGAATGGGGCGCTGTCAGGGCCCCTCTCGTGGAGGATAAAAATCATGCTTTTTCCCTCATTACACATCCCATGCGAGCTTGTAATGATAAAACCTCATCCAAATCACACATTGCAGCTCAATATTCAGTGAGGACAGGGCCTTTTTAAGTCGAAATGTGCAAGAAAGCATCCTATCGCTCTGAAACGGCTGTTTTGCTCTCCACCACATTTACTGTCAGACTGGCCGAATTAGACCGATTCTGCCTCTTTCTTGCCTCTACATGTGAAGAACAGGGTGCTTGTGAGCATATTGTGCAGTTTCCAGCAGGTAGCTGGCTTGGAACGGGACCGGTGGGGCAGAGCAATCCTAGCGGCTCGCCCGAGCAGTGGAAGCCGGCGAGGGTGCGCGTTCAGCCGGATGAATGGGGCGCTGTCAGGGCCCCTCTCGTGGAGGATAAAAATCATGCTTTTTCCCTCATTACACATCCCATGCGAGCTTGTAATGATAAAACCTGATCCAAATCACACATTGCAGCTCAATATTCAGTGAGGACAGGGCCTTTTTAAGTCGAAATGTGCAAGAAAGCATCCTATCGCTCTGAAACGGCTGTTTTGCTCTCCACCACATTTACTGTCAGACTGGCCGAATTAGACCGATTCTGCCTCTTTCTTGCCTCTACATGTGAAGAACAGGGTGCTTGTGAGCATATTGTGCAGTTTCCAGCAGGTAGCTGGCTTGGAACGGGACCGGTGGGGCAGAGCAATCCTAGCGGCTCGCCCGAGCAGTGGAAGCCGGCGAGGGTGCGCGTTCAGCCGGATGAATGGGGCGCTGTCAGGGCCCCTCTCGTGGAGGATAAAAATCATGCTTTTTCCCTCATTACACATCCCATGCGAGCTTGTAATGATAAAACCTCATCTAAATCACACATTGCAGCTCAATATTCAGTGAGGACAGGGCCTTTTTAAGTCGAAATGTGCAAGAAAGCATCCTATCGCTCTGAAACGGCTGTTTTGCTCTCCACCACATTTACTGTCAGACTGGCCGAATTAGACCGATTCTGCCTCTTTCTTGCCTCTACATGTGAAGAACAGGGTGCTTGTGAGCATATTGTGCAGTTTCCAGCAGGTAGCTGGCTTGGAACGGGACCGGTGGGGCAGAGCAATCCTAGCGGCTCGCCCGAGCAGTGGAAGCCGGCGAGGGTGCGCGTTCAGCCGGATGAATGGGGCGCTGTCAGGGCCCCTCTCGTGGAGGATAAAAATCATGCTTTTTCCCTCATTACACATCCCATGCGAGCTTGTAATGATAAAACCTGATCCAAATCACACATTGCAGCTCAATATTCAGTGAGGACAGGGCCTTTTTAAGTCGAAATGTGCAAAAAAGCATCCTATCGCTCTGAAACGGCTGTTTTGCTCTCCACCACATTTACTGTCAGACTGGCCGAATTAGACCGATTCTGCCTCTTTCTTGCCTCTACATGTGAAGAACAGGGTGCTTGTGAGCATATTGTGCAGTTTCAAGCAGGTAGCTGGCTTGGAACGGGACCGGTGGGGCAGAGCAATCCTAGCGGCTCGCCCGAGCAGTGGAAGCCGGCGAGGGTGCGCGTTCAGCCGGATGAATGGGGCGCTGTCAGGGCCCCTCTCGTGGAGGATAAAAATCATGCTTTTTCCCTCATTACACATCCCATGCGAGCTTGTAATGATAAAACCTGATCCAAATCACACATTGCAGCTCAATATTCAGTGAGGACAGGGCCTTTTTAAGTCGAAATGTGCAAAAAAGCATCCTATCGCTCTGAAACGGCTGTTTTGCTCTCCACCACATTTACTGTCAGACTGGCCGAATTAGACCGATTCTGCCTCTTTCTTGCCTCTACATGTGAAGAACAGGGTGCTTGTGAGCATATTGTGCAGTTTCCAGCAGGTAGCTGGCTTGGAACGGGACCGGTGGGGCAGAGCAATCCTAGCGGCTCGCCCGAGCAGTGGAAGCCGGCGAGGGTGCGCGTTCAGCCGGATGAATGGGGCGCTGTCAGGGCCCCTCTCGTGGAGGATAAAAATCATGCTTTTTCCCTCATTACACATCCCATGCGAGCTTGTAATGATAAAACCTGATCCAAATCACACATTGCAGCTCAATATTCAGTGAGGACAGGTCATTTTTAAGTCGAAATGTGCAAAACAGCATCCTATCGCTCTGAAACGGCTGTTTTGCTCTCCACCACATTTACTGTCAGACTGGCCGAATTAGACCGATTCTGCCTCTTTCTTGCCTCTACATGTGAAGAACAGGGTGCTTGTGAGCATATTGTGCAGTTTCCAGCAGGTAGCTGGCTTGGAACGGGACCGGTGGGGCAGAGCAATCCTAGCGGCTCGCCCGAGCAGTGGAAGCCGGCGAGGGTGCGCGTTCAGCCGGATGAATGGGGCGCTGTCAGGGCCCCTCTCGTGGAGGATAAAAATCATGCTTTTTCCCTCATTACACATCCCATGCGAGCTTGTAATGATAAAACCTGATCCAAATCACACATTGCAGCTCAATATTCAGTGAGGACAGGGCCTTTTTAAGTCGAAATGTGCAAAACAGCATCCTATCGCTCTGAAACGGCTGTTTTGCTCTCCACCACATTTACTGTCAGACTGGCCGAATTAGACCGATTCTGCCTCTTTCTTGCCTCTACATGTGAAGAACAGGGTGCTTGTGAGCATATTGTGCAGTTTCCAGCAGGTAGCTGGCTTGGAACGGGACCGGTGGGGCAGAGCAATCCTAGCGGCTCGCCCGAGCAGTGGAAGCCGGCGAGGGTGCGCGTTCAGCCGGATGAATGGGGCGCTGTCAGGGCCCCTCTCGTGGAGGATAAAAATCATGCTTTTTCCCTCATTACACATCCCATGCGAGCTTGTAATGATAAAACCTGATCCAAATCACACATTGCAGCTCAATATTCAGTGAGGACAGGGCCTTTTTAAGTCGAAATGTGCAAAAAAGCATCCTATCGCTCTGAAACGGCTGTTTTGCTCTCCACCACATTTACTGTCAGACTGGCCGAATTAGACCGATTCTGCCTCTTTCTTGCCTCTACATGTGAAGAACAGGGTGCTTGTGAGCATATTGTGCAGTTTCCAGCAGGTAGCTGGCTTGGAACGGGACCGGTGGGGCAGAGCAATCCTAGCGGCTCGCCCGAGCAGTGGAAGCCGGCGAGGGTGCGCGTTCAGCCGGATGAATGGGGCGCTGTCAGGGCCCCTCTCGTGGAGGATAAAAATCATGCTTTTTCCCTCATTACACATCCCATGCGAGCTTGTAATGATAAAACCTGATCCAAATCACACATTGCAGCTCAATATTCAGTGAGGACAGGGCCTTTTTAAGTCGAAATGTGCAAAACAGCATCCTATCGCTCTGAAACGGCTGTTTTGCTCTCCACCACATTTACTGTCAGAGTGGCCGAATTAGACCGATTCTGCCTCTTTCTTGCCTCTACATGTGAAGAACAGGGTGCTTGTGAGCATATTGTGCAGTTTCCAGCAGGTAGCTGGCTTGGAACGGGACCGGTGGGGCAGAGCAATCCTAGCGGCTCGCCCGAGCAGTGGAAGCCGGCGAGGGTGCGCGTTCAGCCGGATGAATGGGGCGCTGTCAGGGCCCCTCTCGTGGAGGATAAAAATCATGCTTTTTCCCTCATTACACATCCCATGCGAGCTTGTAATGATAAAACCTGATCCAAATCACACATTGCAGCTCAATATTCAGTGAGGACAGGGCCTTTTTAAGTCGAAATGTGCAAAACAGCATCCTATCGCTCTGAAACGGCTGTTTTGCTCTCCACCACATTTACTGTCAGACTGGCCGAATTAGACCGATTCTGCCTCTTTCTTGCCTCTACATGTGAAGAACAGGGTGCTTGTGAGCATATTGTGCAGTTTCCAGCAGGTAGCTGGCTTGGAACGGGACCGGTGGGGCAGAGCAATCCTAGCGGCTCGCCCGAGCAGTGGAAGCCGGCGAGGGTGCGCGTTCAGCCGGATGAATGGGGCGCTGTCAGGGCCCCTCTCGTGGAGGATAAAAATCATGCTTTTTCCCTCATTACACATCCCATGCGAGCTTGTAATGATAAAACCTCATCTAAATCACACATTGCAGCTCAATATTCAGTGAGGACAGGGCCTTTTTAAGTCGAAATGTGCAAGAAAGCATCCTATCGCTCTGAAACGGCTGTTTTGCTCTCCACCACATTTACTGTCAGACTGGCCGAATTAGACCGATTCTGCCTCTTTCTTGCCTCTACATGTGAAGAACAGGGTGCTTGTGAGCATATTGTGCAGTTTCCAGCAGGTAGCTGGCTTGGAACGGGACCGGTGGGGCAGAGCAATCCTAGCGGCTCGCCCGAGCAGTGGAAGCCGGCGAGGGTGCGCGTTCAGCCGGATGAATGGGGCGCTGTCAGGGCCCCTCTCGTGGAGGATAAAAATCATGCTTTTTCCCTCATTACACATCCCATGCGAGCTTGTAATGATAAAACCTGATCCAAATCACACATTGCAGCTCAATATTCAGTGAGGACAGGGCCTTTTTAAGTCGAAATGTGCAAAAAAGCATCCTATCGCTCTGAAACGGCTGTTTTGCTCTCCACCACATTTACTGTCAGACTGGCCGAATTAGACCGATTCTGCCTCTTTCTTGCCTCTACATGTGAAGAACAGGGTGCTTGTGAGCATATTGTGCAGTTTCAAGCAGGTAGCTGGCTTGGAACGGGACCGGTGGGGCAGAGCAATCCTAGCGGCTCGCCCGAGCAGTGGAAGCCGGCGAGGGTGCGCGTTCAGCCGGATGAATGGGGCGCTGTCAGGGCCCCTCTCGTGGAGGATAAAAATCATGCTTTTTCCCTCATTACACATCCCATGCGAGCTTGTAATGATAAAACCTGATCCAAATCACACATTGCAGCTCAATATTCAGTGAGGACAGGGCCTTTTTAAGTCGAAATGTGCAAAAAAGCATCCTATCGCTCTGAAACGGCTGTTTTGCTCTCCACCACATTTACTGTCAGACTGGCCGAATTAGACCGATTCTGCCTCTTTCTTGCCTCTACATGTGAAGAACAGGGTGCTTGTGAGCATATTGTGCAGTTTCCAGCAGGTAGCTGGCTTGGAACGGGACCGGTGGGGCAGAGCAATCCTAGCGGCTCGCCCGAGCAGTGGAAGCCGGCGAGGGTGCGCGTTCAGCCGGATGAATGGGGCGCTGTCAGGGCCCCTCTCGTGGAGGATAAAAATCATGCTTTTTCCCTCATTACACATCCCATGCGAGCTTGTAATGATAAAACCTGATCCAAATCACACATTGCAGCTCAATATTCAGTGAGGACAGGGCCTTTTTAAGTCGAAATGTGCAAAACAGCATCCTATCGCTCTGAAACGGCTGTTTTGCTCTCCACCACATTTACTGTCAGAGTGGCCGAATTAGACCGATTCTGCCTCTTTCTTGCCTCTACATGTGAAGAACAGGGTGCTTGTGAGCATATTGTGCAGTTTCCAGCAGGTAGCTGGCTTGGAACGGGACCGGTGGGGCAGAGCAATCCTAGCGGCTCGCCCGAGCAGTGGAAGCCGGCGAGGGTGCGCGTTCAGCCGGATGAATGGGGCGCTGTCAGGGCCCCTCTCGTGGAGGATAAAAATCATGCTTTTTCCCTCATTACACATCCCATGCGAGCTTGTAATGATAAAACCTGATCCAAATCACACATTGCAGCTCAATATTCAGTGAGGACAGGGCCTTTTTAAGTCGAAATGTGCAAAAAAGCATCCTATCGCTCTGAAACGGCTGTTTTGCTCTCCACCACATTTACTGTCAGACTGGCCGAATTAGACCGATTCTGCCTCTTTCTTGCCTCTACATGTGAAGAACAGGGTGCTTGTGAGCATATTGTGCAGTTTCCAGCAGGTAGCTGGCTTGGAACGGGACCGGTGGGGCAGAGCAATCCTAGCGGCTCGCCCGAGCAGTGGAAGCCGGCGAGGGTGCGCGTTCAGCCGGATGAATGGGGCGCTGTCAGGGCCCCTCTCGTGGAGGATAAAAATCATGCTTTTTCCCTCATTACACATCCCATGCGAGCTTGTAATGATAAAACCTGATCCAAATCACACATTGCAGCTCAATATTCAGTGAGGACAGGGCCTTTTTAAGTCGAAATGTGCAAAACAGCATCCTATCGCTCTGAAACGGCTGTTTTGCTCTCCACCACATTTACTGTCAGACTGGCCGAATTAGACCGATTCTGCCTCTTTCTTGCCTCTACATGTGAAGAACAGGGTGCTTGTGAGCATATTGTGCAGTTTCCAGCAGGTAGCTGGCTTGGAACGGGACCGGTGGGGCAGAGCAATCCTAGCGGCTCGCCCGAGCAGTGGAAGCCGGCGAGGGTGCGCGTTCAGCCGGATGAATGGGGCGCTGTCAGGGCCCCTCTCGTGGAGGATAAAAATCATGCTTTTTCCCTCATTACACATCCCATGCGAGCTTGTAATGATAAAACCTCATCTAAATCACACATTGCAGCTCAATATTCAGTGAGGACAGGGCCTTTTTAAGTCGAAATGTGCAAGAAAGCATCCTATCGCTCTGAAACGGCTGTTTTGCTCTCCACCACATTTACTGTCAGACTGGCCGAATTAGACCGATTCTGCCTCTTTCTTGCCTCTACATGTGAAGAACAGGGTGCTTGTGAGCATATTGTGCAGTTTCCAGCAGGTAGCTGGCTTGGAACGGGACCGGTGGGGCAGAGCAATCCTAGCGGCTCGCCCGAGCAGTGGAAGCCGGCGAGGGTGCGCGTTCAGCCGGATGAATGGGGCGCTGTCAGGGCCCCTCTCGTGGAGGATAAAAATCATGCTTTTTCCCTCATTACACATCCCATGCGAGCTTGTAATGATAAAACCTGATCCAAATCACACATTGCAGCTCAATATTCAGTGAGGACAGGGCCTTTTTAAGTCGAAATGTGCAAAAAAGCATCCTATCGCTCTGAAACGGCTGTTTTGCTCTCCACCACATTTACTGTCAGACTGGCCGAATTAGACCGATTCTGCCTCTTTCTTGCCTCTACATGTGAAGAACAGGGTGCTTGTGAGCATATTGTGCAGTTTCAAGCAGGTAGCTGGCTTGGAACGGGACCGGTGGGGCAGAGCAATCCTAGCGGCTCGCCCGAGCAGTGGAAGCCGGCGAGGGTGCGCGTTCAGCCGGATGAATGGGGCGCTGTCAGGGCCCCTCTCGTGGAGGATAAAAATCATGCTTTTTCCCTCATTACACATCCCATGCGAGCTTGTAATGATAAAACCTGATCCAAATCACACATTGCAGCTCAATATTCAGTGAGGACAGGGCCTTTTTAAGTCGAAATGTGCAAAAAAGCATCCTATCGCTCTGAAACGGCTGTTTTGCTCTCCACCACATTTACTGTCAGACTGGCCGAATTAGACCGATTCTGCCTCTTTCTTGCCTCTACATGTGAAGAACAGGGTGCTTGTGAGCATATTGTGCAGTTTCCAGCAGGTAGCTGGCTTGGAACGGGACCGGTGGGGCAGAGCAATCCTAGCGGCTCGCCCGAGCAGTGGAAGCCGGCGAGGGTGCGCGTTCAGCCGGATGAATGGGGCGCTGTCAGGGCCCCTCTCGTGGAGGATAAAAATCATGCTTTTTCCCTCATTACACATCCCATGCGAGCTTGTAATGATAAAACCTGATCCAAATCACACATTGCAGCTCAATATTCAGTGAGGACAGGGCCTTTTTAAGTCGAAATGTGCAAAACAGCATCCTATCGCTCTGAAACGGCTGTTTTGCTCTCCACCACATTTACTGTCAGAGTGGCCGAATTAGACCGATTCTGCCTCTTTCTTGCCTCTACATGTGAAGAACAGGGTGCTTGTGAGCATATTGTGCAGTTTCCAGCAGGTAGCTGGCTTGGAACGGGACCGGTGGGGCAGAGCAATCCTAGCGGCTCGCCCGAGCAGTGGAAGCCGGCGAGGGTGCGCGTTCAGCCGGATGAATGGGGCGCTGTCAGGGCCCCTCTCGTGGAGGATAAAAATCATGCTTTTTCCCTCATTACACATCCCATGCGAGCTTGTAATGATAAAACCTGATCCAAATCACACATTGCAGCTCAATATTCAGTGAGGACAGGGCCTTTTTAAGTCGAAATGTGCAAAAAAGCATCCTATCGCTCTGAAACGGCTGTTTTGCTCTCCACCACATTTACTGTCAGACTGGCCGAATTAGACCGATTCTGCCTCTTTCTTGCCTCTACATGTGAAGAACAGGGTGCTTGTGAGCATATTGTGCAGTTTCCAGCAGGTAGCTGGCTTGGAACGGGACCGGTGGGGCAGAGCAATCCTAGCGGCTCGCCCGAGCAGTGGAAGCCGGCGAGGGTGCGCGTTCAGCCGGATGAATGGGGCGCTGTCAGGGCCCCTCTCGTGGAGGATAAAAATCATGCTTTTTCCCTCATTACACATCCCATGCGAGCTTGTAATGATAAAACCTGATCCAAATCACACATTGCAGCTCAATATTCAGTGAGGACAGGGCCTTTTTAAGTCGAAATGTGCAAAACAGCATCCTATCGCTCTGAAACGGCTGTTTTGCTCTCCACCACATTTACTGTCAGACTGGCCGAATTAGACCGATTCTGCCTCTTTCTTGCCTCTACATGTGAAGAACAGGGTGCTTGTGAGCATATTGTGCAGTTTCCAGCAGGTAGCTGGCTTGGAACGGGACCGGTGGGGCAGAGCAATCCTAGCGGCTCGCCCGAGCAGTGGAAGCCGGCGAGGGTGCGCGTTCAGCCGGATGAATGGGGCGCTGTCAGGGCCCCTCTCGTGGAGGATAAAAATCATGCTTTTTCCCTCATTACACATCCCATGCGAGCTTGTAATGATAAAACCTCATCTAAATCACACATTGCAGCTCAATATTCAGTGAGGACAGGGCCTTTTTAAGTCGAAATGTGCAAGAAAGCATCCTATCGCTCTGAAACGGCTGTTTTGCTCTCCACCACATTTACTGTCAGACTGGCCGAATTAGACCGATTCTGCCTCTTTCTTGCCTCTACATGTGAAGAACAGGGTGCTTGTGAGCATATTGTGCAGTTTCCAGCAGGTAGCTGGCTTGGAACGGGACCGGTGGGGCAGAGCAATCCTAGCGGCTCGCCCGAGCAGTGGAAGCCGGCGAGGGTGCGCGTTCAGCCGGATGAATGGGGCGCTGTCAGGGCCCCTCTCGTGGAGGATAAAAATCATGCTTTTTCCCTCATTACACATCCCATGCGAGCTTGTAATGATAAAACCTGATCCAAATCACACATTGCAGCTCAATATTCAGTGAGGACAGGGCCTTTTTAAGTCGAAATGTGCAAAAAAGCATCCTATCGCTCTGAAACGGCTGTTTTGCTCTCCACCACATTTACTGTCAGACTGGCCGAATTAGACCGATTCTGCCTCTTTCTTGCCTCTACATGTGAAGAACAGGGTGCTTGTGAGCATATTGTGCAGTTTCAAGCAGGTAGCTGGCTTGGAACGGGACCGGTGGGGCAGAGCAATCCTAGCGGCTCGCCCGAGCAGTGGAAGCCGGCGAGGGTGCGCGTTCAGCCGGATGAATGGGGCGCTGTCAGGGCCCCTCTCGTGGAGGATAAAAATCATGCTTTTTCCCTCATTACACATCCCATGCGAGCTTGTAATGATAAAACCTGATCCAAATCACACATTGCAGCTCAATATTCAGTGAGGACAGGGCCTTTTTAAGTCGAAATGTGCAAAAAAGCATCCTATCGCTCTGAAACGGCTGTTTTGCTCTCCACCACATTTACTGTCAGACTGGCCGAATTAGACCGATTCTGCCTCTTTCTTGCCTCTACATGTGAAGAACAGGGTGCTTGTGAGCATATTGTGCAGTTTCCAGCAGGTAGCTGGCTTGGAACGGGACCGGTGGGGCAGAGCAATCCTAGCGGCTCGCCCGAGCAGTGGAAGCCGGCGAGGGTGCGCGTTCAGCCGGATGAATGGGGCGCTGTCAGGGCCCCTCTCGTGGAGGATAAAAATCATGCTTTTTCCCTCATTACACATCCCATGCGAGCTTGTAATGATAAAACCTGATCCAAATCACACATTGCAGCTCAATATTCAGTGAGGACAGGTCATTTTTAAGTCGAAATGTGCAAAACAGCATCCTATCGCTCTGAAACGGCTGTTTTGCTCTCCACCACATTTACTGTCAGACTGGCCGAATTAGACCGATTCTGCCTCTTTCTTGCCTCTACATGTGAAGAACAGGGTGCTTGTGAGCATATTGTGCAGTTTCAAGCAGGTAGCTGGCTTGGAACGGGACCGGTGGGGCAGAGCAATCCTAGCGGCTCGCCCGAGCAGTGGAAGCCGGCGAGGGTGCGCGTTCAGCCGGATGAATGGGGCGCTGTCAGGGCCCCTCTCGTGGAGGATAAAAATCATGCTTTTTCCCTCATTACACATCCCATGCGAGCTTGTAATGATAAAACCTGATCCAAATCACACATTGCAGCTCAATATTCAGTGAGGACAGGGCCTTTTTAAGTCGAAATGTGCAAAACAGCATCCTATCGCTCTGAAACGGCTGTTTTGCTCTCCACCACATTTACTGTCAGACTGGCCGAATTAGACCGATTCTGCCTCTTCCTTGCCTCTACATGTGAAGAACAGGGTGCTTGTGAGCATATTGTGCAGTTTCCAGCAGGTAGCTGGCTTGGAACGGGACCGGTGGGGCAGAGCAATCCTAGCGGCTCGCCCGAGCAGTGGAAGCCGGCGAGGGTGCGCGTTCAGCCGGATGAATGGGGCGCTGTCAGGGCCCCTCTCGTGGAGGATAAAAATCATGCTTTTTCCCTCATTACACATCCCATGCGAGCTTGTAATGATAAAACCTGATCCAAATCACACATTGCAGCTCAATATTCAGTGAGGACAGGGCCTTTTTAAGTCGAAATGTGCAAAAAAGCATCCTATCGCTCTGAAACGGCTGTTTTGCTCTCCACCACATTTACTGTCAGACTGGCCGAATTAGACCGATTCTGCCTCTTTCTTGCCTCTACATGTGAAGAACAGGGTGCTTGTGAGCATATTGTGCAGTTTCAAGCAGGTAGCTGGCTTGGAACGGGACCGGTGGGGCAGAGCAATCCTAGCGGCTCGCCCGAGCAGTGGAAGCCGGCGAGGGTGCGCGTTCAGCCGGATGAATGGGGCGCTGTCAGGGCCCCTCTCGTGGAGGATAAAAATCATGCTTTTTCCCTCATTACACATCCCATGCGAGCTTGTAATGATAAAACCTGATCCAAATCACACATTGCAGCTCAATATTCAGTGAGGACAGGGCCTTTTTAAGTCGAAATGTGCAAAAAAGCATCCTATCGCTCTGAAACGGCTGTTTTGCTCTCCACCACATTTACTGTCAGACTGGCCGAATTAGACCGATTCTGCCTCTTTCTTGCCTCTACATGTGAAGAACAGGGTGCTTGTGAGCATATTGTGCAGTTTCCAGCAGGTAGCTGGCTTGGAACGGGACCGGTGGGGCAGAGCAATCCTAGCGGCTCGCCCGAGCAGTGGAAGCCGGCGAGGGTGCGCGTTCAGCCGGATGAATGGGGCGCTGTCAGGGCCCCTCTCGTGGAGGATAAAAATCATGCTTTTTCCCTCATTACACATCCCATGCGAGCTTGTAATGATAAAACCTGATCCAAATCACACATTGCAGCTCAATATTCAGTGAGGACAGGTCATTTTTAAGTCGAAATGTGCAAAACAGCATCCTATCGCTCTGAAACGGCTGTTTTGCTCTCCACCACATTTACTGTCAGACTGGCCGAATTAGACCGATTCTGCCTCTTTCTTGCCTCTACATGTGAAGAACAGGGTGCTTGTGAGCATATTGTGCAGTTTCCAGCAGGTAGCTGGCTTGGAACGGGACCGGTGGGGCAGAGCAATCCTAGCGGCTCGCCCGAGCAGTGGAAGCCGGCGAGGGTGCGCGTTCAGCCGGATGAATGGGGCGCTGTCAGGGCCCCTCTCGTGGAGGATAAAAATCATGCTTTTTCCCTCATTACACATCCCATGCGAGCTTGTAATGATAAAACCTGATCCAAATCACACATTGAAGCTCAATATTCAGTGAGGACAGGGCCTTTTTAAGTCGAAATGTGCAAAACAGCATCCTATCGCTCTGAAACGGCTGTTTTGCTCTCCACCACATTTACTGTCAGACTGGCCGAATTAGACCGATTCTGCCTCTTCCTTGCCTCTACATGTGAAGAACAGGGTGCTTGTGAGCATATTGTGCAGTTTCCAGCAGGTAGCTGGCTTGGAACGGGACCGGTGGGGCAGAGCAATCCTAGCGGCTCGCCCGAGCAGTGGAAGCCGGCGAGGGTGCGCGTTCAGCCGGATGAATGGGGCGCTGTCAGGGCCCCTCTCGTGGAGGATAAAAATCATGCTTTTTCCCTCATTACACATCCCATGCGAGCTTGTAATGATAAAACCTGATCCAAATCACACATTGCAGCTCAATATTCAGTGAGGACAGGGCCTTTTTAAGTCGAAATGTGCAAAAAAGCATCCTATCGCTCTGAAACGGCTGTTTTGCTCTCCACCACATTTACTGTCAGACTGGCCGAATTAGACCGATTCTGCCTCTTTCTTGCCTCTACATGTGAAGAACAGGGTGCTTGTGAGCATATTGTGCAGTTTCCAGCAGGTAGCTGGCTTGGAACGGGACCGGTGGGGCAGAGCAATCCTAGCGGCTCGCCCGAGCAGTGGAAGCCGGCGAGGGTGCGCGTTCAGCCGGATGAATGGGGCGCTGTCAGGGCCCCTCTCGTGGAGGATAAAAATCATGCTTTTTCCCTCATTACACATCCCATGCGAGCTTGTAATGATAAAACCTGATCCAAATCACACATTGCAGCTCAATATTCAGTGAGGACAGGGCCTTTTTAAGTCGAAATGTGCAAAAAAGCATCCTATCGCTCTGAAACGGCTGTTTTGCTCTCCACCACGTTTACTGTCAGACTGGCCGAATTAGACCGATTCTGCCTCTTTCTTGCCTCTACATGTGAAGAACAGGGTGCTTGTGAGCATATTGTGCAGTTTCAAGCAGGTAGCTGGCTTGGAACGGGACCGGTGGGGCAGAGCAATCCTAGCGGCTCGCCCGAGCAGTGGAAGCCGGCGAGGGTGCGCGTTCAGCCGGATGAATGGGGCGCTGTCAGTGCCCCTCTCGTGGAGGATAAAAATCATGCTTTTTCCCTCATTACACATCCCATGCGAGCTTGTAATGATAAAACCTGATCCAAATCACACATTGCAGCTCAATATTCAGTGAGGACAGGGCCTTTTTAAGTCGAAATGCGCAAAACAGCATCCTATCGCTCTGAAACGGCTGTTTTGCTCTCCACCACATTTACTGTCAGACTGGCCGAATTAGACCGATTCTGCCTCTTTCTTGCCTCTACATGTGAAGAACAGGGTGCTTGTGAGCATATTGTGCAGTTTCCAGCAGGTAGCTGGCTTGGAACGGGACCGGTGGGGCAGAGCAATCCTAGCGGCTCGCCCGAGCAGTGGAAGCCGGCGAGGGTGCGCGTTCAGCCGGATGAATGGGGCGCTGTCAGGGCCCCTCTCGTGGAGGATAAAAATCATGCTTTTTCCCTCATTACACTTCCCATGCGAGCTTGTAATGATAAAACCTCATCCAAATCACACATTGCAGCTCAATATTCAGTGAGGACAGGGCCTTTTTAAGTCGAAATGTGCAAAAAAGCATCCTATCGCTCTGAAACGGCTGTTTTGCTCTCCACCACATTTACTGTCAGACTGGCCGAATTAGACCGATTCTGCCTCTTTCTTGCCTCTACATGTGAAGAACAGGGTGCTTGTGAGCATATTGTGCAGTTTCCAGCAGGTAGCTGGCTTGGAACGGGACCGGTGGGGCAGAGCAATCCTTGCGGCTCGCCCGAGCAGTGGAAGCCGGCGAGGGTGCGCGTTCAGCCGGATGAATGGGGCGCTGTCAGGGCCCCTCTCGTGGAGGATAAAAAGCATGCTTTTTCCCTCATTACACATCCCATGCGAGCTTGTAATGATAAAACCTGATCCAAATCACACATTGCAGCTCAATATTCAGTGAGGACAGGGCCTTTTTAAGTCGAAATGTGCAAAAAAGCATCCTATCGCTCTGAAACGGCTGTTTTGCTCTCCACCACATTTACTGTCAGACTGGCCGAATTAGACCGATTCTGCCTCTTTCTTGCCTCTACATGTGAAGAACAGGGTGCTTGTGAGCATATTGTGCAGTTTCCAGCAGGTAGCTGGCTTGGAACGGGACCGGTGGGGCAGAGCAATCCTAGCGGCTCGCCCGAGCAGTGGAAGCCGGCGAGGGTGCGCGTTCAGCCGGATGAATGGGGCGCTGTCAGGGCCCCTCTCGTGGAGGATAAAAATCATGCTTTTTCCCTCATTACACATCCCATGCGAGCTTGTAATGATAAAACCTGATCCAAATCACACATTGCAGCTCAATATTCAGTGAGGACAGGGCCTTTTTAAGTCGAAATGTGCAAAACAGCATCCTATCGCTCTGAAACGGCTGTTTTGCTCTCCACCACATTTACTGTCAGACTGGCCGAATTAGACCGATTCTGCCTCTTTCTTGCCTCTACATGTGAAGAACAGGGTGCTTGTGAGCATATTGTGCAGTTTCCAGCAGGTAGCTGGCTTGGAACGGGACCGGTGGGGCAGAGCAATCCTAGCGGCTCGCCCGAGCAGTGGAAGCCGGCGAGGGTGCGCGTTCAGCCGGATGAATGGGGCGCTGTCAGGGCCCCTCTCGTGGAGGATAAAAATCATGCTTTTTCCCTCATTACACATCCCATGCGAGCTTGTAATGATAAAACCTGATCCAAATCACACATTGCAGCTCAATATTCAGTGAGGACAGGGCCTTTTTAAGTCGAAATGTGCAAAACAGCATCCTATCGCTCTGAAACGGCTGTTTTGCTCTCCACCACATTTACTGTCAGACTGGCCGAATTAGACCGATTCTGCCTCTTTCTTGCCTCTACATGTGAAGAACAGGGTGCTTGTGAGCATATTGTGCAGTTTCCAGCAGGTAGCTGGCTTGGAACGGGACCGGTGGGGCAGAGCAATCCTAGCGGCTCGCCCGAGCAGTGGAAGCCGGCGAGGGTGCGCGTTCAGCCGGATGAATGGGGCGCTGTCAGGGCCCCTCTCGTGGAGGATAAAAATCATGCTTTTTCCCTCATTACACATCCCATGCGAGCTTGTAATGATAAAACCTGATCCAAATCACACATTGCAGCTCAATATTCAGTGAGGACAGGGCCTTTTTAAGTCGAAATGTGCAAAAAAGCATCCTATCGCTCTGAAACGGCTGTTTTGCTCTCCACCACGTTTACTGTCAGACTGGCCGAATTAGACCGATTCTGCCTCTTTCTTGCCTCTACATGTGAAGAACAGGGTGCTTGTGAGCATATTGTGCAGTTTCAAGCAGGTAGCTGGCTTGGAACGGGACCGGTGGGGCAGAGCAATCCTAGCGGCTCGCCCGAGCAGTGGAAGCCGGCGAGGGTGCGCGTTCAGCCGGATGAATGGGGCGCTGTCAGTGCCCCTCTCGTGGAGGATAAAAATCATGCTTTTTCCCTCATTACACATCCCATGCGAGCTTGTAATGATAAAACCTGATCCAAATCACACATTGCAGCTCAATATTCAGTGAGGACAGGGCCTTTTTAAGTCGAAATGCGCAAAACAGCATCCTATCGCTCTGAAACGGCTGTTTTGCTCTCCACCACATTTACTGTCAGACTGGCCGAATTAGACC
The DNA here is from genome assembly GCF_963514085.1 of Chelon labrosus. Classification (NCBI taxonomy): domain Eukaryota; kingdom Metazoa; phylum Chordata; class Actinopteri; order Mugiliformes; family Mugilidae; genus Chelon; species Chelon labrosus. The sequence goes on along the minus strand of NW_028181718.1, from coordinate 15,380 downwards.
GATTCTGCCTCTTTCTTGCCTCTACATGTGAAGAACAGGGTGCTTGTGAGCATATTGTGCAGTTTCCAGCAGGTAGCTGGCTTGGAACGGGACCGGTGGGGCAGAGCAATCCTAGCGGCTCGCCCGAGCAGTGGAAGCCGGCGAGGGTGCGCGTTCAGCCGGATGAATGGGGCGCTGTCAGGGCCCCTCTCGTGGAGGATAAAAATCATGCTTTTTCCCTCATTACACTTCCCATGCGAGCTTGTAATGATAAAACCTCATCCAAATCACACATTGCAGCTCAATATTCAGTGAGGACAGGGCCTTTTTAAGTCGAAATGTGCAAAAAAGCATCCTATCGCTCTGAAACGGCTGTTTTGCTCTCCACCACATTTACTGTCAGACTGGCCGAATTAGACCGATTCTGCCTCTTTCTTGCCTCTACATGTGAAGAACAGGGTGCTTGTGAGCATATTGTGCAGTTTCCAGCAGGTAGCTGGCTTGGAACGGGACCGGTGGGGCAGAGCAATCCTTGCGGCTCGCCCGAGCAGTGGAAGCCGGCGAGGGTGCGCGTTCAGCCGGATGAATGGGGCGCTGTCAGGGCCCCTCTCGTGGAGGATAAAAAGCATGCTTTTTCCCTCATTACACATCCCATGCGAGCTTGTAATGATAAAACCTGATCCAAATCACACATTGCAGCTCAATATTCAGTGAGGACAGGGCCTTTTTAAGTCGAAATGTGCAAAAAAGCATCCTATCGCTCTGAAACGGCTGTTTTGCTCTCCACCACATTTACTGTCAGACTGGCCGAATTAGACCGATTCTGCCTCTTTCTTGCCTCTACATGTGAAGAACAGGGTGCTTGTGAGCATATTGTGCAGTTTCCAGCAGGTAGCTGGCTTGGAACGGGACCGGTGGGGCAGAGCAATCCTAGCGGCTCGCCCGAGCAGTGGAAGCCGGCGAGGGTGCGCGTTCAGCCGGATGAATGGGGCGCTGTCAGGGCCCCTCTCGTGGAGGATAAAAATCATGCTTTTTCCCTCATTACACATCCCATGCGAGCTTGTAATGATAAAACCTGATCCAAATCACACATTGCAGCTCAATATTCAGTGAGGACAGGGCCTTTTTAAGTCGAAATGTGCAAAACAGCATCCTATCGCTCTGAAACGGCTGTTTTGCTCTCCACCACATTTACTGTCAGACTGGCCGAATTAGACCGATTCTGCCTCTTTCTTGCCTCTACATGTGAAGAACAGGGTGCTTGTGAGCATATTGTGCAGTTTCCAGCAGGTAGCTGGCTTGGAACGGGACCGGTGGGGCAGAGCAATCCTTGCGGCTCGCCCGAGCAGTGGAAGCCGGCGAGGGTGCGCGTTCAGCCGGATGAATGGGGCGCTGTCAGGGCCCCTCTCGTGGAGGATAAAAATCATGCTTTTTCCCTCATTACACATCCCATGCGAGCTTGTAATGATAAAACCTGATCCAAATCACACATTGCAGCTCAATATTCAGTGAGGACAGGGCCTTTTTAAGTCGAAATGTGCAAAAAAGCATCCTATCGCTCTGAAACGGCTGTTTTGCTCTCCACCACATTTACTGTCAGACTGGCCGAATTAGACCGATTCTGCCTCTTTCTTGCCTCTACATGTGAAGAACAGGGTGCTTGTGAGCATATTGTGCAGTTTCCAGCAGGTAGCTGGCTTGGAACGGGACCGGTGGGGCAGAGCAATCCTAGCGGCTCGCCCGAGCAGTGGAAGCCGGCGAGGGTGCGCGTTCAGCCGGATGAATGGGGCGCTGTCAGGGCCCCTCTCGTGGAGGATAAAAATCATGCTTTTTCCCTCATTACACATCCCATGCGAGCTTGTAATGATAAAACCTGATCCAAATCACACATTGCAGCTCAATATTCAGTGAGGACAGGGCCTTTTTAAGTCGAAATGTGCAAAACAGCATCCTATCGCTCTGAAACGGCTGTTTTGCTCTCCACCACATTTACTGTCAGACTGGCCGAATTAGACCGATTCTGCCTCTTTCTTGCCTCTACATGTGAAGAACAGGGTGCTTGTGAGCATATTGTGCAGTTTCCAGCAGGTAGCTGGCTTGGAACGGGACCGGTGGGGCAGAGCAATCCTAGCGGCTCGCCCGAGCAGTGGAAGCCGGCGAGGGTGCGCGTTCAGCCGGATGAATGGGGCGCTGTCAGGGCCCCTCTCGTGGAGGATAAAAATCATGCTTTTTCCCTCATTACACATCCCATGCGAGCTTGTAATGATAAAACCTGATCCAAATCACACATTGCAGCTCAATATTCAGTGAGGACAGGGCCTTTTTAAGTCGAAATGTGCAAAACAGCATCCTATCGCTCTGAAACGGCTGTTTTGCTCTCCACCACATTTACTGTCAGACTGGCCGAATTAGACCGATTCTGCCTCTTTCTTGCCTCTACATGTGAAGAACAGGGTGCTTGTGAGCATATTGTGCAGTTTCCAGCAGGTAGCTGGCTTGGAACGGGACCGGTGGGGCAGAGCAATCCTAGCGGCTCGCCCGAGCAGTGGAAGCCGGCGAGGGTGCGCGTTCAGCCGGATGAATGGGGCGCTGTCAGGGCCCCTCTCGTGGAGGATAAAAATCATGCTTTTTCCCTCATTACACATCCCATGCGAGCTTGTAATGATAAAACCTGATCCAAATCACACATTGCAGCTCAATATTCAGTGAGGACAGGGCCTTTTTAAGTCGAAATGTGCAAAACAGCATCCTATCGCTCTGAAACGGCTGTTTTGCTCTCCACCACATTTACTGTCAGACTGGCCGAATTAGACCGATTCTGCCTCTTTCTTGCCTCTACATGTGAAGAACAGGGTGCTTGTGAGCATATTGTGCAGTTTCCAGCAGGTAGCTGGCTTGGAACGGGACCGGTGGGGCAGAGCAATCCTAGCGGCTCGCCCGAGCAGTGGAAGCCGGCGAGGGTGCGCGTTCAGCCGGATGAATGGGGCGCTGTCAGGGCCCCTCTCGTGGAGGATAAAAATCATGCTTTTTCCCTCATTACACTTCCCATGCGAGCTTGTAATGATAAAACCTCATCCAAATCACACATTGCAGCTCAATATTCAGTGAGGACAGGGCCTTTTTAAGTCGAAATGTGCAAAAAAGCATCCTATCGCTCTGAAACGGCTGTTTTGCTCTCCACCACATTTACTGTCAGACTGGCCGAATTAGACCGATTCTGCCTCTTTCTTGCCTCTACATGTGAAGAACAGGGTGCTTGTGAGCATATTGTGCAGTTTCCAGCAGGTAGCTGGCTTGGAACGGGACCGGTGGGGCAGAGCAATCCTAGCGGCTCGCCCGAGCAGTGGAAGCCGGCGAGGGTGCGCGTTCAGCCGGATGAATGGGGCGCTGTCAGGGCCCCTCTCGTGGAGGATAAAAATCATGCTTTTTCCCTCATTACACATCCCATGCGAGCTTGTAATGATAAAACCTGATCCAAATCACACATTGCAGCTCAATATTCAGTGAGGACAGGGCCTTTTTAAGTCGAAATGTGCAAAACAGCATCCTATCGCTCTGAAACGGCTGTTTTGCTCTCCACCACATTTACTGTCAGACTGGCCGAATTAGACCGATTCTGCCTCTTTCTTGCCTCTACATGTGAAGAACAGGGTGCTTGTGAGCATATTGTGCAGTTTCCAGCAGGTAGCTGGCTTGGAACGGGACCGGTGGGGCAGAGCAATCCTAGCGGCTCGCCCGAGCAGTGGAAGCCGGCGAGGGTGCGCGTTCAGCCGGATGAATGGGGCGCTGTCAGGGCCCCTCTCGTGGAGGATAAAAATCATGCTTTTTCCCTCATTACACATCCCATGCGAGCTTGTAATGATAAAACCTGATCCAAATCACACATTGCAGCTCAATATTCAGTGAGGACAGGGCCTTTTTAAGTCGAAATGTGCAAAACAGCATCCTATCGCTCTGAAACGGCTGTTTTGCTCTCCACCACATTTACTGTCAGACTGGCCGAATTAGACCGATTCTGCCTCTTTCTTGCCTCTACATGTGAAGAACAGGGTGCTTGTGAGCATATTGTGCAGTTTCCAGCAGGTAGCTGGCTTGGAACGGGACCGGTGGGGCAGAGCAATCCTAGCGGCTCGCCCGAGCAGTGGAAGCCGGCGAGGGTGCGCGTTCAGCCGGATGAATGGGGCGCTGTCAGGGCCCCTCTCGTGGAGGATAAAAATCATGCTTTTTCCCTCATTACACATCCCATGCGAGCTTGTAATGATAAAACCTGATCCAAATCACACATTGCAGCTCAATATTCAGTGAGGACAGGGCCTTTTTAAGTCGAAATGTGCAAAAAAGCATCCTATCGCTCTGAAACGGCTGTTTTGCTCTCCACCACATTTACTGTCAGACTGGCCGAATTAGACCGATTCTGCCTCTTTCTTGCCTCTACATGTGAAGAACAGGGTGCTTGTGAGCATATTGTGCAGTTTCAAGCAGGTAGCTGGCTTGGAACGGGACCGGTGGGGCAGAGCAATCCTAGCGGCTCGCCCGAGCAGTGGAAGCCGGCGAGGGTGCGCGTTCAGCCGGATGAATGGGGCGCTGTCAGGGCCCCTCTCGTGGAGGATAAAAATCATGCTTTTTCCCTCATTACACATCCCATGCGAGCTTGTAATGATAAAACCTGATCCAAATCACACATTGCAGCTCAATATTCAGTGAGGACAGGGCCTTTTTAAGTCGAAATGTGCAAAACAGCATCCTATCGCTCTGAAACGGCTGTTTTGCTCTCCACCACATTTACTGTCAGACTGGCCGAATTAGACTGATTCTGCCTCTTTCTTGCCTCTACATGTGAAGAACAGGGTGCTTGTGAGCATATTGTGCAGTTTCCAGCAGGTAGCTGGCTTGGAACGGGACCGGTGGGGCAGAGCAATCCTAGCGGCTCGCCCGAGCAGTGGAAGCCGGCGAGGGTGCGCGTTCAGCCGGATGAATGGGGCGCTGTCAGGGCCCCTCTCGTGGAGGATAAAAATCATGCTTTTTCCCTCATTACACATCCCATGCGAGCTTGTAATGATAAAACCTGATCCAAATCACACATTGCAGCTCAATATTCAGTGAGGACAGGGCCTTTTTAAGTCGAAATGTGCAAAACAGCATCCTATCGCTCTGAAACGGCTGTTTTGCTCTCCACCACATTTACTGTCAGACTGGCCGAATTAGACCGATTCTGCCTCTTTCTTGCCTCTACATGTGAAGAACAGGGTGCTTGTGAGCATATTGTGCAGTTTCCAGCAGGTAGCTGGCTTGGAACGGGACCGGTGGGGCAGAGCAATCCTAGCGGCTCGCCCGAGCAGTGGAAGCCGGCGAGGGTGCGCGTTCAGCCGGATGAATAGGGCGCTGTCAGGGCCCCTCTCGTGGAGGATAAAAATCATGCTTTTTCCCTCATTACACATCCCATGCGAGCTTGTAATGATAAAACCTCATCCAAATCACACATTGCAGCTCAATATTCAGTGAGGACAGGGCCTTTTTAAGTCGAAATGTGCAAGAAAGCATCCTATCGCTCTGAAACGGCTGTTTTGCTCTCCACCACATTTACTGTCAGACTGGCCGAATTAGACCGATTCTGCCTCTTTCTTGCCTCTACATGTGAAGAACAGGGTGCTTGTGAGCATATTGTGCAGTTTCCAGCAGGTAGCTGGCTTGGAACGGGACCGGTGGGGCAGAGCAATCCTAGCGGCTCGCCCGAGCAGTGGAAGCCGGCGAGGGTGCGCGTTCAGCCGGATGAATGGGGCGCTGTCAGGGCCCCTCTCGTGGAGGATAAAAATCATGCTTTTTCCCTCATTACACATCCCATGCGAGCTTGTAATGATAAAACCTGATCCAAATCACACATTGCAGCTCAATATTCAGTGAGGACAGGGCCTTTTTAAGTCGAAATGTGCAAAACAGCATCCTATCGCTCTGAAACGGCTGTTTTGCTCTCCACCACATTTACTGTCAGACTGGCCGAATTAGACCGATTCTGCCTCTTTCTTGCCTCTACATGTGAAGAACAGGGTGCTTGTGAGCATATTGTGCAGTTTCCAGCAGGTAGCTGGCTTGGAACGGGACCGGTGGGGCAGAGCAATCCTTGCGGCTCGCCCGAGCAGTGGAAGCCGGCGAGGGTGCGCGTTCAGCCGGATGAATGGGGCGCTGTCAGGGCCCCTCTCGTGGAGGATAAAAATCATGCTTTTTCCCTCATTACACATCCCATGCGAGCTTGTAATCATAAAACCTGATCCAAATCACACATTGCAGCTCAATATTCAGTGAGGACAGGGCCTTTTTAAGTCGAAATGTGCAAAAAAGCATCCTATCGCTCTGAAACGGCTGTTTTGCTCTCCACCACATTTACTGTCAGACTGGCCGAATTAGACCGATTCTGCCTCTTTCTTGCCTCTACATGTGAAGAACAGGGTGCTTGTGAGCATATTGTGCAGTTTCCAGCAGGTAGCTGGCTTGGAACGGGACCGGTGGGGCAGAGCAATCCTAGCGGCTCGCCCGAGCAGTGGAAGCCGGCGAGGGTGCGCGTTCAGCCGGATGAATGGGGCGCTGTCAGGGCCCCTCTCGTGGAGGATAAAAATCATGCTTTTTCCCTCATTACACATCCCATGCGAGCTTGTAATGATAAAACCTGATCCAAATCACACATTGCAGCTCAATATTCAGTGAGGACAGGGCCTTTTTAAGTCGAAATGTGCAAAACAGCATCCTATCGCTCTGAAACGGCTGTTTTGCTCTCCACCACATTTACTGTCAGACTGGCCGAATTAGACCGATTCTGCCTCTTTCTTGCCTCTACATGTGAAGAACAGGGTGCTTGTGAGCATATTGTGCAGTTTCCAGCAGGTAGCTGGCTTGGAACGGGACCGGTGGGGCAGAGCAATCCTAGCGGCTCGCCCGAGCAGTGGAAGCCGGCGAGGGTGCGCGTTCAGCCGGATGAATGGGGCGCTGTCAGGGCCCCTCTCGTGGAGGATAAAAATCATGCTTTTTCCCTCATTACACATCCCATGCGAGCTTGTAATGATAAAACCTGATCCAAATCACACATTGCAGCTCAATATTCAGTGAGGACAGGGCCTTTTTAAGTCGAAATGTGCAAAACAGCATCCTATCGCTCTGAAACGGCTGTTTTGCTCTCCACCACATTTACTGTCAGACTGGCCGAATTAGACCGATTCTGCCTCTTTCTTGCCTCTACATGTGAAGAACAGGGTGCTTGTGAGCATATTGTGCAGTTTCCAGCAGGTAGCTGGCTTGGAACGGGACCGGTGGGGCAGAGCAATCCTAGCGGCTCGCCCGAGCAGTGGAAGCCGGCGAGGGTGCGCGTTCAGCCGGATGAATGGGGCGCTGTCAGGGCCCCTCTCGTGGAGGATAAAAATCATGCTTTTTCCCTCATTACACATCCCATGCGAGCTTGTAATGATAAAACCTCATCCAAATCACACATTGCAGCTCAATATTCATTGAGGACAGGGCCTTTTTAAGTCGAAATGTGCAAAAAAGCATCCTATCGCTCTGAAACGGCTGTTTTGCTCTCCACCACATTTACTGTCAGACTGGCCGAATTAGACCGATTCTGCCTCTTTCTTGCCTCTACATGTGAAGAACAGGGTGCTTGTGAGCATATTGTGCAGTTTCCAGCAGGTAGCTGGCTTGGAACGGGACCGGTGGGGCAGAGCAATCCTAGCGGCTCGCCCGAGCAGTGGAAGCCGGCGAGGGTGCGCGTTCAGCCGGATGAATGGGGCGCTGTCAGGGCCCCTCTCGTGGAGGATAAAAATCATGCTTTTTCCCTCATTACACTTCCCATGCGAGCTTGTAATGATAAAACCTCATCCAAATCACACATTGCAGCTCAATATTCAGTGAGGACAGGGCCTTTTTAAGTCGAAATGTGCAAAACAGCATCCTATCGCTCTGAAACGGCTGTTTTGCTCTCCACCACATTTACTGTCAGACTGGCCGAATTAGACCGATTCTGCCTCTTTCTTGCCTCTACATGTGAAGAACAGGGTGCTTGTGAGCATATTGTGCAGTTTCAAGCAGGTAGCTGGCTTGGAACGGGACCGGTGGGGCAGAGCAATCCTAGCGGCTCGCCCGAGCAGTGGAAGCCGGCGAGGGTGCGCGTTCAGCCGGATGAATGGGGCGCTGTCAGGGCCCCTCTCGTGGAGGATAAAAATCATGCTTTTTCCCTCATTACACATCCCATGCGAGCTTGTAATGATAAAACCTGATCCAAATCACACATTGCAGCTCAATATTCAGTGAGGACAGGGCCTTTTTAAGTCGAAATGTGCAAAAAAGCATCCTATCGCTCTGAAACGGCTGTTTTGCTCTCCACCACATTTACTGTCAGCCTGGCCGAATTAGACCGATTCTGCCTCTTTCTTGCCTCTACATGTGAAGAACAGGGTGCTTGTGAGCATATTGTGCAGTTTCCAGCAGGTAGCTGGCTTGGAACGGGACCGGTGGGGCAGAGCAATCCTAGCGGCTCGCCCGAGCAGTGGAAGCCGGCGAGGGTGCGCGTTCAGCCGGATGAATGGGGCGCTGTCAGGGCCCCTCTCGTGGAGGATAAAAATCATGCTTTTTCCCTCATTACACATCCCATGCGAGCTTGTAATGATAAAACCTGATCCAAATCACACATTGCAGCTCAATATTCAGTGAGGACAGGGCCTTTTTAAGTCGAAATGTGCAAAAAAGCATCCTATCGCTCTGAAACGGCTGTTTTGCTCTCCACCACATTTACTGTCAGACTGGCCGAATTAGACCGATTCTGCCTCTTTCTTGCCTCTACATGTGAAGAACAGGGTGCTTGTGAGCATATTGTGCAGTTTCCAGCAGGTAGCTGGCTTGGAACGGGACCGGTGGGGCAGAGCAATCCTAGCGGCTCGCCCGAGCAGTGGAAGCCGGCGAGGGTGCGCGTTCAGCCGGATGAATGGGGCGCTGTCAGGGCCCCTCTCGTGGAGGATAAAAATCATGCTTTTTCCCTCATTACACTTCCCATGCGAGCTTGTAATGATAAAACCTCATCCAAATCACACATTGCAGCTCAATATTCAGTGAGGACAGGGCCTTTTTAAGTCGAAATGTGCAAAAAAGCATCCTATCGCTCTGAAACGGCTGTTTTGCTCTCCACCACATTTACTGTCAGACTGGCCGAATTAGACCGATTCTGCCTCTTTCTTGCCTCTACATGTGAAGAACAGGGTGCTTGTGAGCATATTGTGCAGTTTCCAGCAGGTAGCTGGCTTGGAACGGGACCGGTGGGGCAGAGCAATCCTAGCGGCTCGCCCGAGCAGTGGAAGCCGGCGAGGGTGCGCGTTCAGCCGGATGAATGGGGCGCTGTCAGGGCCCCTCTCGTGGAGGATAAAAATCATGCTTTTTCCCTCATTACACATCCCATGCGAGCTTGTAATGATAAAACCTGATCCAAATCACACATTGCAGCTCAATATTCATTGAGGACAGGGCCTTTTTAAGTCGAAATGTGCAAAAAAGCATCCTATCGCTCTGAAACGGCTGTTTTGCTCTCCACCACATTTACTGTCAGACTGGCCGAATTAGACCGATTCTGCCTCTTTCTTGCCTCTACATGTGAAGAACAGGGTGCTTGTGAGCATATTGTGCAGTTTCCAGCAGGTAGCTGGCTTGGAACGGGACCGGTGGGGCAGAGCAATCCTAGCGGCTCGCCCGAGCAGTGGAAGCCGGCGAGGGTGCGCGTTCAGCCGGATGAATGGGGCGCTGTCAGGGCCCCTCTCGTGGAGGATAAAAATCATGCTTTTTCCCTCATTACACATCCCATGCGAGCTTGTAATGATAAAACCTGATCCAAATCACACATTGCAGCTCAATATTCAGTGAGGACAGGGCCTTTTTAAGTCGAAATGTGCAAAAAAGCATCCTATCGCTCTGAAACGGCTGTTTTGCTCTCCACCACATTTACTGTCAGACTGGCCGAATTAGACCGATTCTGCCTCTTTCTTGCCTCTACATGTGAAGAACAGGGTGCTTGTGAGCATATTGTGCAGTTTCCAGCAGGTAGCTGGCTTGGAACGGGACCGGTGGGGCAGAGCAATCCTAGCGGCTCGCCCGAGCAGTGGAAGCCGGCGAGGGTGCGCGTTCAGCCGGATGAATGGGGCGCTGTCAGGGCCCCTCTCGTGGAGGATAAAAATCATGCTTTTTCCCTCATTACACATCCCATGCGAGCTTGTAATGATAAAACCTGATCCAAATCACACATTGCAGCTCAATATTCATTGAGGACAGGGCCTTTTTAAGTCGAAATGTGCAAAAAAGCATCCTATCGCTCTGAAACGGCTGTTTTGCTCTCCACCACATTTACTGTCAGACTGGCCGAATTAGACCGATTCTGCCTCTTTCTTGCCTCTACATGTGAAGAACAGGGTGCTTGTGAGCATATTGTGCAGTTTCCAGCAGGTAGCTGGCTTGGAACGGGACCGGTGGGGCAGAGCAATCCTAGCGGCTCGCCCGAGCAGTGGAAGCCGGCGAGGGTGCGCGTTCAGCCGGATGAATGGGGCGCTGTCAGGGCCCCTCTCGTGGAGGATAAAAATCATGCTTTTTCCCTCATTACACATCCCATGCGAGCTTGTAATGATAAAACCTGATCCAAATCACACATTGCAGCTCAATATTCAGTGAGGACAGGGCCTTTTTAAGTCGAAATGTGCAAAAAAGCATCCTATCGCTCTGAAACGGCTGTTTTGCTCTCCACCACATTTACTGTCAGACTGGCCGAATTAGACCGATTCTGCCTCTTTCTTGCCTCTACATGTGAAGAACAGGGTGCTTGTGAGCATATTGTGCAGTTTCCAGCAGGTAGCTGGCTTGGAACGGGACCGGTGGGGCAGAGCAATCCTAGCGGCTCGCCCGAGCAGTGGAAGCCGGCGAGGGTGCGCGTTCAGCCGGATGAATGGGGCGCTGTCAGGGCCCCTCTCGTGGAGGATAAAAATCATGCTTTTTCCCTCATTACACATCCCATGCGAGCTTGTAATGATAAAACCTGATCCAAATCACACATTGCAGCTCAATATTCAGTGAGGACAGGGCCTTTTTAAGTCGAAATGTGCAAAAAAGCATCCTATCGCTCTGAAACGGCTGTTTTGCTCTCCACCACATTTACTGTCAGACTGGCCGAATTAGACCGATTCTGCCTCTTTCTTGCCTCTACATGTGAAGAACAGGGTGCTTGTGAGCATATTGTGCAGTTTCCAGCAGGTAGCTGGCTTGGAACGGGACCGGTGGGGCAGAGCAATCCTAGCGGCTCGCCCGAGCAGTGGAAGCCGGCGAGGGTGCGCGTTCAGCCGGATGAATGGGGCGCTGTCAGGGCCCCTCTCGTGGAGGATAAAAATCATGCTTTTTCCCTCATTACACATCCCATGCGAGCTTGTAATGATAAAACCTGATCCAAATCACACATTGCAGCTCAATATTCAGTGAGGACAGGGCCTTTTTAAGTCGAAATGTGCAAAAAAGCATCCTATCGCTCTGAAACGGCTGTTTTGCTCTCCACCACATTTACTGTCAGACTGGCCGAATTAGACCGATTCTGCCTCTTTCTTGCCTCTACATGTGAAGAACAGGGTGCTTGTGAGCATATTGTGCAGTTTCCAGCAGGTAGCTGGCTTGGAACGGGACCGGTGGGGCAGAGCAATCCTAGCGGCTCGCCCGAGCAGTGGAAGCCGGCGAGGGTGCGCGTTCAGCCGGATGAATGGGGCGCTGTCAGGGCCCCTCTCGTGGAGGATAAAAATCATGCTTTTTCCCTCATTACACATCCCATGCGAGCTTGTAATGATAAAACCTCATCCAAATCACACATTGCAGCTCAATATTCAGTGAGGACAGGGCCTTTTTAAGTCGAAATGTGCAAAAAAGCATCCTATCGCTCTGAAACGGCTGTTTTGCTCTCCACCACATTTACTGTCAGACTGGCCGAATTAGACCGATTCTGCCTCTTTCTTGCCTCTACATGTGAAGAACAGGGTGCTTGTGAGCATATTGTGCAGTTTCCAGCAGGTAGCTGGCTTGGAACGGGACCGGTGGGGCAGAGCAATCCTAGCGGCTCGCCCGAGCAGTGGAAGCCGGCGAGGGTGCGCGTTCAGCCGGATGAATGGGGCGCTGTCAGGGCCCCTCTCGTGGAGGATAAAAATCATGCTTTTTCCCTCATTACACATCCCATGCGAGCTTGTAATGATAAAACCTGATCCAAATCACACATTGCAGCTCAATATTCATTGAGGACAGGGCCTTTTTAAGTCGAAATGTGCAAAAAAGCATCCTATCGCTCTGAAACGGCTGTTTTGCTCTCCACCACATTTACTGTCAGACTGGCCGAATTAGACCGATTCTGCCTCTTTCTTGCCTCTACATGTGAAGAACAGGGTGCTTGTGAGCATATTGTGCAGTTTCCAGCAGGTAGCTGGCTTGGAACGGGACCGGTGGGGCAGAGCAATCCTAGCGGCTCGCCCGAGCAGTGGAAGCCGGCGAGGGTGCGCGTTCAGCCGGATGAATGGGGCGCTGTCAGGGCCCCTCTCGTGGAGGATAAAAATCATGCTTTTTCCCTCATTACACTTCCCATGCGAGCTTGTAATGATAAAACCTCATCCAAATCACACATTGCAGCTCAATATTCAGTGAGGACAGGGCCTTTTTAAGTCGAAATGTGCAAAACAGCATCCTATCGCTCTGAAACGGCTGTTTTGCTCTCCACCACATTTACTGTCAGACTGGCCGAATTAGACCGATTCTGCCTCTTTCTTGCCTCTACATGTGAAGAACAGGGTGCTTGTGAGCATATTGTGCAGTTTCAAGCAGGTAGCTGGCTTGGAACGGGACCGGTGGGGCAGAGCAATCCTAGCGGCTCGCCCGAGCAGTGGAAGCCGGCGAGGGTGCGCGTTCAGCCGGATGAATGGGGCGCTGTCAGGGCCCCTCTCGTGGAGGATAAAAATCATGCTTTTTCCCTCATTACACATCCCATGCGAGCTTGTAATGATAAAACCTGATCCAAATCACACATTGCAGCTCAATATTCAGTGAGGACAGGGCCTTTTTAAGTCGAAATGTGCAAAAAAGCATCCTATCGCTCTGAAACGGCTGTTTTGCTCTCCACCACATTTACTGTCAGACTGGCCGAATTAGACCGATTCTGCCTCTTTCTTGCCTCTACATGTGAAGAACAGGGTGCTTGTGAGCATATTGTGCAGTTTCCAGCAGGTAGCTGGCTTGGAACGGGACCGGTGGGGCAGAGCAATCCTAGCGGCTCGCCCGAGCAGTGGAAGCCGGCGAGGGTGCGCGTTCAGCCGGATGAATGGGGCGCTGTCAGGGCCCCTCTCGTGGAGGATAAAAATCATGCTTTTTCCCTCATTACACATCCCATGCGAGCTTGTAATGATAAAACCTGATCCAAATCACACATTGCAGCTCAATATTCAGTGAGGACAGGGCCTTTTTAAGTCGAAATGTGCAAAAAAGCATCCTATCGCTCTGAAACGGCTGTTTTGCTCTCCACCACATTTACTGTCAGACTGGCCGAATTAGACCGATTCTGCCTCTTTCTTGCCTCTACATGTGAAGAACAGGGTGCTTGTGAGCATATTGTGCAGTTTCCAGCAGGTAGCTGGCTTGGAACGGGACCGGTGGGGCAGAGCAATCCTAGCGGCTCGCCCGAGCAGTGGAAGCCGGCGAGGGTGCGCGTTCAGCCGGATGAATGGGGCGCTGTCAGGGCCCCTCTCGTGGAGGATAAAAATCATGCTTTTTCCCTCATTACACTTCCCATGCGAGCTTGTAATGATAAAACCTCATCCAAATCACACATTGCAGCTCAATATTCAGTGAGGACAGGGCCTTTTTAAGTCGAAATGTGCAAAAAAGCATCCTATCGCTCTGAAACGGCTGTTTTGCTCTCCACCACATTTACTGTCAGACTGGCCGAATTAGACCGATTCTGCCTCTTTCTTGCCTCTACATGTGAAGAACAGGGTGCTTGTGAGCATATTGTGCAGTTTCCAGCAGGTAGCTGGCTTGGAACGGGACCGGTGGGGCAGAGCAATCCTAGCGGCTCGCCCGAGCAGTGGAAGCCGGCGAGGGTGCGCGTTCAGCCGGATGAATGGGGCGCTGTCAGGGCCCCTCTCGTGGAGGATAAAAATCATGCTTTTTCCCTCATTACACATCCCATGCGAGCTTGTAATGATAAAACCTGATCCAAATCACACATTGCAGCTCAATATTCATTGAGGACAGGGCCTTTTTAAGTCGAAATGTGCAAAAAAGCATCCTATCGCTCTGAAACGGCTGTTTTGCTCTCCACCACATTTACTGTCAGACTGGCCGAATTAGACCGATTCTGCCTCTTTCTTGCCTCTACATGTGAAGAACAGGGTGCTTGTGAGCATATTGTGCAGTTTCCAGCAGGTAGCTGGCTTGGAACGGGACCGGTGGGGCAGAGCAATCCTAGCGGCTCGCCCGAGCAGTGGAAGCCGGCGAGGGTGCGCGTTCAGCCGGATGAATGGGGCGCTGTCAGGGCCCCTCTCGTGGAGGATAAAAATCATGCTTTTTCCCTCATTACACATCCCATGCGAGCTTGTAATGATAAAACCTGATCCAAATCACACATTGCAGCTCAATATTCAGTGAGGACAGGGCCTTTTTAAGTCGAAATGTGCAAAAAAGCATCCTATCGCTCTGAAACGGCTGTTTTGCTCTCCACCACATTTACTGTCAGACTGGCCGAATTAGACCGATTCTGCCTCTTTCTTGCCTCTACATGTGAAGAACAGGGTGCTTGTGAGCATATTGTGCAGTTTCCAGCAGGTAGCTGGCTTGGAACGGGACCGGTGGGGCAGAGCAATCCTAGCGGCTCGCCCGAGCAGTGGAAGCCGGCGAGGGTGCGCGTTCAGCCGGATGAATGGGGCGCTGTCAGGGCCCCTCTCGTGGAGGATAAAAATCATGCTTTTTCCCTCATTACACATCCCATGCGAGCTTGTAATGATAAAACCTGATCCAAATCACACATTGCAGCTCAATATTCATTGAGGACAGGGCCTTTTTAAGTCGAAATGTGCAAAAAAGCATCCTATCGCTCTGAAACGGCTGTTTTGCTCTCCACCACATTTACTGTCAGACCGGCCGAATTAGACCGATTCTGCCTCTTTCTTGCCTCTACATGTGAAGAACAGGGTGCTTGTGAGCATATTGTGCAGTTTCCAGCAGGTAGCTGGCTTGGAACGGGACCGGTGGGGCAGAGCAATCCTAGCGGCTCGCCCGAGCAGTGGAAGCCGGCGAGGGTGCGCGTTCAGCCGGATGAATGGGGCGCTGTCAGGGCCCCTCTCGTGGAGGATAAAAATCATGCTTTTTCC
>NW_028181719.1:0-85000 GCF_963514085.1 Chelon labrosus | reverse complement strand
TGTTAGTGTGGATGCTGACAGTGTTCGAGACATGCATTATCTTGGAACAACCTACCGACACAAGAACACACACACAGTCCTCTGTATGGGACGGGGCCAGAGAAGCTTTGAGGCACGGCAAATTTTAATGACCTGTGCCAAAGTGATATCAAATGGGCAGATGTGGCGTGGCCTCCTCCCTTCGCTGTGACCTGGCAGCATGAGATCTGCAGCCATACAGGAGCCCTTATTACAGATCTCTGATGCCGGGAATGTCTGCAGAAGTGTCTTGTTGTGTATTTTCTCTATTGACCATTAAGTGACTTAAGTGACGATTGGCTTCTAATACGAAAACTTATTTATACAGTATACAGTTTATACAGTAAACCACTACCACTGCGACACTTTGCATTCCATTTTTCATGAAGGCTCAAGCTCTGTACTTGCAAATCTGATGTAAATATCAGAGAAGGTTGAAATAAATTAAGACAGGTAGGAAAGCACTGAATCTTAGGAACTCCAGGCGTACATGGATTTAGCATCAGGCACGTGTAGCGACCACTGTCTTTGTGTTTTTAACACCAAGGATTAACCAGGTGACCTTTCCAGTGTAAGAACCTTTAATAAAGCACTAATAAAGAGGCCCATTAGGAACAGAAAGCTTCCCAATCAATAGGCCCGCGCATTTAGGCCTTTGGTGAAGCACTCAGTTGTCATCGTGGGGGGGCCAGTGACAGCTCAGCAGAGACAAGAAAAGCTATTTTTTTTTACTCCGAGGAAAGAAAGTGTTGTTTTACAGAGACTTTGAGCACCGCAGCTTAGCCTTTCTAAAGGTACCTGGAAACTGGGGCGTCCTCAGATCAGAAAAGGTTTTATAGACCTGTTAACAAGACTGAAGCACAAAGCAACCACTAGAGGCTGCAGTGTCTTTAAAGTTTGACCTTAGGATGGTTGCAAAACATAGCATTTATTTAATATATGCATCAGGGTCATGAATGTCCACAATGATTGTAATGGCATTTTTAGCGATTTAGCCATGCTAGTAAAAAGATCCACAGACATCAGGAATTACCGTTTTGGTTTTCTGAATGTTCACAGTAAACTCCTCTTCAGGCGCCGCCACTGGTGACACAAAAATATACATGTATATATAGTTGTCTGAACAGATGTACAGCAAATACACAGGATGTTGTCTGGCTCAATGGGCCTCATTAAAGTAATCAATATCTAGGCCATTTCCATGTGCCGTAAAATAGGCAGCCCTTAAAATTTCTCAGTTCACTTATTGTGATGGCCCGCTGTCTATATGCTGCCGTGCTCTCTGTCTCTGGCTGCGCTCCATTTGGCTGTGCTGGTGTACTTGTTAGGTAACAACCGGGGGCGATGAAACCCCGTTAAATGAAGAGCATGCGGCAGCTGATAATCAGACGGCAGCGGGTGGTAGAAGCGCTGTAAACTTAATTTCATCTTCTCACTGCTTCTAAGTGCTGAGGACGGTCTGTGACAATGCACAACCTTTTCTTTTCACAGCAGCCCCAGTTTGTGCCCATATGACATCTTTATTTAGATTTTCTGCAACTTGATAATGTCAATTTTAACCGTACTTTCATTTTGTTACTTCAAAAACGCGATGCAACTCATGCGTATTATTATATTAAATGAGTTAGGAGGTGAGAAATCTCATTGAATTTCTTCTTTTCATGCACAAGCTGTGATTGTTACGTATCCAGATAGCGAGAAGAGTGTTTGAGGCTTGTGGAAACACCTTCAGAGTAATCACAGAGCACTGGAAGCTGGATGCTTAGCAGTGTGGTGAGACAATACATGAGAAGACACACTGGCTCTATTGTAATATGTGTTTACAATACAGTTGCATTTTGTGGTATTTTGACTGACACTTTCCTGTGACAAATTACACTTGTTCTCACCTTTGACATCTCTCTGCTAATGGTCTCTGCAAGGAAAACGATACCTCACCAGATGCACGAGTTAATTATTTATCAGTACTCATGTAGTGCGGCGTGTAAGTCTCTTGTAAGCTCCACGTGGAGTATGTGCGCCACTTATCTGCGTACTTGTTTTGTTCGGTGCATGGCAGATTACATTAAGAGAATTGAGGTGCTGTAATGTAAAGGTCCGGATTTAAAAAGTCTCGTAAGTCTGCGAGGGCTGACAACAACACACGGCTTCTGTGTCCTTATTAGAACGAAGCAAGGATCACTAATGCATCAGATTAAAGAAGCCAGTGGAGCTTGCAAATGCTCAGGGATTTAGGACACACACTCAACTTCACTTTGCGAGAAAACAACATTATACCTCTGCAAACAACATCATCCACATCAGTCCCTCCCGGTGGATTTACCGTTTTAATTCTTTCATCTCTTTATTGGACTTTAACATCCGAGCGACTTTGTTCGAAAAAAAAAACTAAATCCATCTTTGGCGTTTTGGTTGTGAAAAGTCATATGGCTCATGCTCACGCAGCTTACCTTGCTGCTACCTTTTCCACAATAAAACATTACTCACGCTAAAAGCAGCTTAGAGAAATTAAATCACCATGTGTCCTGACAGCTCAATAGATTTGCGTCTCCACTTGGATACACAAGAAGACACGATTAATCCTCTGGTGTTTGGGCGCAGCGCAGAGCTCTAAATCACAGTAATTACTATCATCTGCGCCAATTTACACCACATGATAATAGAAATCTGAAAAAATATATATACCTAAACAAGTCAAGTAATTACACAACAGCCCTGTCATGCACTCTAGCCTGGTTGTACTATTATTCAGAAGTGTTTGTCTACAGCCGGTGCTAGCGGTGCCTGTGATGTGTGTCGGTTCATGTGTTTCTTGTGTGCGGTCAGTCACCGTCCCTTAGTGCCATTCTCAGTGTCACTGCTGTAGTCATTCTGGCTACAGGCATCCTGTCGCTGCAGTGGATTTACTGGCAACATGCCCCCCTCCTTCTCCAGCCAGCTCTTTAATTACCCTGGCCTATTGATCCTCCCCGGGACACGGCACTCTGGAGCTGAGGCTGGGCCTGCACCAGTTAATGACTGATTATTCTTCCGTGGGCCCTTGGGAGCTACCCGGCGGCATGGGGACCGAAGGAGCCTGAGAGCACCGGGCCTGCCCTGCTCTGCTGTGCTCTGCTCTGCAGCAGCATTCACACTTCACCGGCTCACCTGATTGAAGAAGTGGCTCAAAATAGCATTTTCTACTTAGTACTTTGCAAGCTTGAACATTTTGCCAAAGAGGACAACGAGTTTAAGAAACTTTAGACAATCATAAAAACGGATTTGGTATTCTGACAACTTATCACGCAGGTTAAAAATAAACAAAAGTCAGTCCACAAAATCTCATCCATTTTCAATATATTTTTATTTACTAGTCCACTAATTATGGTTAATTGGAATTTACCATATTTAATATATGCTAGAATATAAGACAAGGCTTTTAGAAACTAAAACTAAACTACTTTAGTTTTTACAGTATACAATTTACAGTATATATTTAAGTGTCACTCTGAATAACTTTTTTGCAGCCTAATCCCCGACACTAATGTAAAGAAACAGACACTTGTATTTCTGTAGCAGTCCTACTGGGACAGAAGTGAGAGAGAAAGACACGGAAGCTAATGATATCAGATCTGCATGTGAAAGGAAGGAGAGAATGTTGTGAAGAAAACGAGGTGTGGATTTAAACGTATAGGCTCCTATGGGACCGTATCGTCAATTTATTTTTTCCCGACCATCACCTCGTGCTATATTCACGCCCCTACACCTTCGTGACTGTTGCCTCCCGTCGTTCAGACTACATCTGAACACATTTGAAACCAGACGGAGAACTAATCATCGGCAGCAACTGTAATGCTCGCAGCTATTAAAGGCCTTCGCTTTAAGTTCGATTACTTGCCCATTTTCTGCTCTTGACGAGTTGTATTAGGTTGATGACTGCAGAAATAGGAATGAGATGGAGTGGCAAAATGAAAGGACGGGGAGCCATCCTGGTTCTCTTTAATGAGACTTGATGATGAGTGGTCGATGGGGCTCCATGTCACTTTGAACCATGTCCTCAGAAGAGACAGTTATTGGATGAAGTTCTGTCTTTGTAGAAGAACCAATGAGTGACATCTTTCCGACATACGGTATTGGACAATAAAATCCCTTCCCTTTTCCTCTTTTCATTTTCTGCTTCTCTTGCCTATTTGTCCCTCTATTATCCCTCTCCATTTTCCCTGAGAGGGCAACAGCTATCTGTGTTTCTCGACTTAGTGTTTTTCCCACACCTGAGGGGAAATAAGGAGGTGTTCATGAGGAGTGATCGTTACCCATCAATCCTCCGGGACAGACACATGAGTCGGAGCGATGAAGGGATGAGTGCTGAATATTTCAGAGGAGAAGAAAGAAAGAGTGAGTGTGTGATGAGCCTGTGGGCTGACCTGATCCCATTCTTTTTAACCTCTGCCATTATTACAATACCAGGGACTTGAATTCCTGAATGTTAAAACCTAGATACCAGTTTCAGAGAACTGCATTGCATTATTTCTTTGTTACACCCAAAACTATGATTCATTGATGTGTTCTGTTCGTGTTTTGCATTTCAATGGCCAAATGAAATTGCCTTAATTATTATGGAAGCACTTTATCTTTAGTGGTGGTGGTCTTTTTGAACCTATTTGGTCAAAAGCGTAGAAGACCAAACAGGGAATTGTAATTTGAATTTTTTCTGCAGAGATAGCAGCCTCCACATTAGAGTGGACTCTAACTCCGTGAGTTATGAATATTTGGTACAGAACGCCTGGTGCAATATCAGAAAGTTTGTATGGTTTGCAGCAGCTTCAACAAAGTTCAAGCACAAAAGTTTACACAACACAATGTCAACTATGCAGAAACCTTGGCATGAGAAACCCCACTACATGTGAGTTTCATTATTCCCCCCAGGCACAAATCCATCAGCACTCTAGAGTGTAAATGATTAGTTGATTGATTAATTAGTCGATGGACAGAAAATTATTTGGCACCAAATTGCTTTTACTCATCATAAATCTGCTGCTTTATGTTAAACCATCTGGTAGGACCGAAATCCAGATCGGTTCTTGTTCTATTCTGCTCAGGAACCAATGAAACAGTCACCCTCTAACGAACCAATGGCACCACATCCTCAAGTCCAGAATTTCGGTAAACCTTGGCTAAACCGGGCCTTTGTCAACTCATCAAACTCATAGGTTCTCCATAGACTTTGCATTTCTCATTAGATCTTCCAAGTGACATCCATTTTCTGGTGGAAACCAATATTGTAGGTCAAAATATCCATAATGCCTTTGTTGGTTGGGAACCAAACCCGTTCTTTATTGCTCGTAAAGCCCTTCGGGAGACTTGGACAGCGGTGCAAATTGAAAAAAAAAATAAATAGTATGCGTCTTGAGATTGAGATTCCTGCTGTAATAACCTACAGCGTCAGTTTCCTACATGGAGTTATGCAGTGGATTTCACTTGTTGATAACGCCACTGTACCACCAGATGAGCGGACTGTGTCTTTAGCTTACGTGCACACACACATGCGCCCACTTGTCGTTCAGTTTTTGTGTATTTGTGTATTTAAGTGCCCGTAATGTAATGACTTTGCTAGATGTGTATTCTGAACAGCATTCTGAACAGTGTCCATGCGGTATCTACCTCTCATACACACCTTAGACTCAACTGTGCCGAGGAGGGATTAGTAACCTACTGTATGAATGCAAATGTGTGCATCTAGCCAAATGTATATTAAGCAACAAATTGCAGGATTATCTGCGGCGTTGAGATTTGACAGCGGGACTATCACTGTGTGCCAATCTGAGCATGTTTTGAAATAACATGAGCAGCAGCAATAGGCCTTCACAGAAAAATGTTAATGTTACAAATCATTTTTTTACAACATGTTGCTAATCCATCGTAAGGCGAAAGTGACTGGACAAACAGATTCTTATAGTCTCTAATCTAACTGTCCGTCTTATGGATTGGAGAGGAAACCGGAGAACTGTGACCAGCAAGATAGCATCAGTGTGTTGTGTTGTGTCCTTTTTACCCAGAGGCAACAGTACCGTCTTATTTAAGAGACATCAGTTAGAGGCCACAGCGATGTTCTCCTGGCGTTTGGATTCCCTGAAAACGTCTTTAACCCTGAAGGTAACCTAGGTCCCTGTTAACCCAGGTAGGTTCCTTGCTTATTTAAGCTACACCTGAAGTCAAATTATGTTTTTTTTTTTTTCTGATTTATCGATGTCTCCGTGATGTTGACAGCCATGTTTCACTGGTCAAGGTCATGGTGAATTTGCAAAACATGTTTTTTTTTTAGCCATAAATCAAATCTCAGGAATGGCTCATGGGAATTTTCTCAAATTTGGCATAAACATTTATCAGGAATTGATCGATAAGAATTTGTTTTTCTAAGGTCAAAGGTCACTGTGCCTTAACAAATCGTTCTCTAGTTATGACAGAATTTCACTTAAATGTCTAGTACGATAAAATTATTCTATCTATCTATCTATCTATCTATCTATCTATCTGTCTATCTATCTATCTGTCTATCTATCTATCTGTCTATCTATCTATCTCAAGTCTAGATTTATGGACGTATCCTTAATGTTGCAGAGAGGTAAACAGCAGGGCTGTCGCTTTGAGGCATTTTCTGCTTCGTGTGGGTTGACTGTTCATTTCATGCTGGGGGACAACTCTTGTACGAATGTGAGCGTTACCCAAAATGCACGCTCCTTCCGCTAGCTAGTTGCTGACTTTGTATGATGCTGCCCTTGTTCTGTTGCACCCCTGCTTATCTGTGACTAAGAAGCGAAAGTAAAGCAGGCGTAGCAGCCCGCCGGCACAAGAACATTTTGCAAACACATGAATATGATTAATGTCCCCACACATATCATCCATCCCTGCCTCCCTCCGCTGTATGCTATATTTCCAAAAAAAACCAAGGCCTCACAAGATGGAGCATTCTGCAGAGGAAATACATCTTTGAGTCGTACACTGGGTGAATACTATTAGAGTAAAGAATTAACAAGCTTTAATAATTACTTAAGCTAAGATTCACAACTTTTTTTTTTTCATGTAGTTATAATGCATAAGGTAATGGAGTGCATGTTCTTTTCATCAGCCGGCACAGTTTGTTTCCAGTATATTGGGTAGCAATGTGAATTATGTGATAAGCAAACAGTGGTTTGCTGTGCTGTTAATTGTTGATTACAAGATATATGCTGCTGTGTTAATACGGTTTGTTTGCGCCCATGTCTATGAATTTGTAATTATTGCGCGCTATTCCTAATTATCATTAGTCACAAACAACAATAGAGATTAAATAATTGGCTGTCTAATCTGGCTTTCCTTCTCTATCTCCTGCTTTAAATACCTCGCTTTTATACTCACACTCTCTCCTCTTTGCCTCCTCGACGACGTGTAACATATTCATCAAAACAACGTGCCCACTGTCAGTTCGGCCAGCAAATTCAGATGTTTGTTCTTACGACCTCCCTTAGTGTCGTAACGGATTAATTTAGCCGTGACAGGAAAGTGAATAAAAGAGTCGCCGAACTGACAAGATGCAGATCAACTTGTCGTGACATGTTGGACTTAATGACTCTGAAAGTCTATTTGCAGGCACTGAAAAAGGTGTCATGCTCTTTCATTTCCAGACCTGTGTCCACCTGGCACGTGTGTAAAGACAAAGAAAGAAATGAAGAAAGAAAGAATAATTGTACATGTGAGTACCTTTGATGTACATCTAGCAAATTAGGTGCAATGGTTGCATTTAAATAGAGTGTAAAAATAAATCCATTAATCACTAATTGTCATTGGAAAACACGGCATTCTTAGAACGAGAAGCATATAGAAGCATTAAGAACTAATAAAGACATTCACTTTTATATTAAACATACGAGGCGGTTAACCCACTCTATTTTATATTTTCAGCCGGTGCAGCAGTATGTTGATCTTGTCTGTTGACTTGTCCATGCCTTCCTCTCCCTCCTCTGTGATTCACGGTGACCCATGAGGAAACCAATAGACAGTCAGTGCAGATGGATGGACTTTTAACAGTGCTGTGTGTCTGCAGCCTGAGAGGTGATGTACAGCTTGACAGTGTACACGGACGACCTTACTGAGGCTAACTGGACTGGCATGGGACACAACATATGTCAGTGCTCTCTCTGACAGCTGTCAGCCTTTAGTAGAGTAACCAGAGGTGTAAAGTTAAAATGCAGCATCTCTTGAAGTGATATATATGTCACTTTGTAGCATTTAATCTAAATAAATATCTGTTAAATTACCATCTATTGCACAACAAGTTAATTCTGACTGAGCCTAGGGTAATTAAAGTACTGCAACGCTTATATTTTTGCATTACGAACAGGGTGTGTGTGACGACATTCCCAGAACAGTGTTGTATTAAGTTACTGCTAATTTAATCTCTGTAAGCAGATATTTGGATATGAATGGGGAATGGTAAATCGTCATTAGACAGTAGCTGATGTGTTTAGAGATCGTTGCCAATGCAAATCAAACATTTACTGCTGCTGCTGCAGCTTCACGTTAAAAGCATTTAACTGGCAAAGCACAAGTTGACTTTTATGTATAGTAGGCTACAGGAAATACATTAGATTTTGTCAGTAATCTTAGCACTTACCACTACTGTTCATCAAAAATTAGTCTGCAAAAAAGATGGATCAAGAAGGAGCAGCCTCAGTGAGCTGTTAGATGAGGAGCTGCATTCGATTTATCTCCAACGTCTCAGCAAGGTAACCAACACACCAACAACTTCCACTGTCCGCTGCTGCTCACAGGTTCGGACCATGAGCAGGAGATAAGAAATCCTCACAGAATGATTGAAATTAGATTTTTTTTTCTACCCCCAGATACTACAATGCATTTCCTGTTAGGACCAGTCACCAAATCAAACAGCACAGAAATGTTTGAGGTTTCTACTTAACTTAAACATGAGACAAGGGCATCCATTACGGTCTATATATAGTCTCTACCGCTTGCGCACATTCAGTCCCTCGATGGTAAACCATGCACCTGTGCTTCTGCCATCAAAATTGTGACGAAAGGCGTTCAACCAGTGAGCACAAACATACAGTAGTACACAAATGAAATGTTCATTCATCTTCTGGAACCGCTTATTCCTGTGAAGGGTCGCGGGGGATGCTGGAGCCTATCCCAGCTGTCATCGGGCGAGAGGCGGGGTACACCCTGGACAGGTCGCCAGTCTATCGCAGGGCTAACACAGAGACAGACAACCATTCACACTCACACTCACACTCACACGTACAGCCAATTTAGAATCACCAATTAACCTAATAAGCATGTCTTTGGACGGTGGGAGGAAGCCGGAGTACCTGGAGAGAACCCACGTAGACACAGGGAGAACATGCAAACTCCACACAGAAAGGCCCCAGTCGGCCCATGGATTCGAACCCCGAACCTTCTTTAGCATCAGTGCTAATCACCGCGCCACTGTGCCGCCTTCAATGAAATGTAATACATATAATTAGACAAAATGTTCTATTTCTGAAACTGGGACAAGATTTCAAGCACAGAGCGAGGACGTTATTCACAACACGGACTGGTCACAGCAGAAAAAAACGAATAATGTTAACAATGGCTTTGCTCTATTAAAGTGTCCCAGTATTAGAACATGACCAGAATTTTGACAATGTTGAAGCTAAATGCTGTAATTTATATTATCAATGACACCTGTGAGTCTTAAAAAATTTCTTCTATGAAAAGATAAAGCGAAGATTTAGTCCATTATATCGTCTATAACACACCGTCCGTCCACATATAGTAAGGCTTGGTGATTTTTAGCTTAACAAATACTAATATAGTAATAATGAATTTTTTAAAAGAAAGCAGAAAATAAATGGTAACAAAGGAAATATTGAGGGAGTATATCACAGTACAGACACACAAGAACTGTTTACCTTTATCAGATATTGTATTTTCTTGTATTCTTTTATTTATATCTTTTATTATACAAAGCTAAACGGAAAGAGTTTAGGTAATTCGTTAAATGATGATCAACTGCATTTTCAGTGTAGCAGATATTAATATTGAAAGAAATTCAACAGTATAAGGGGTTGGTATTTACTTTTACTTTTGTGATATAAATCTCATATAGAGTAGCTGGTACTTCTCAAAATCCCATTATGAAGATTTACACTGCAGGACCGTATTATACAGAGATGATCATAAACAGATGATAAGAATTACACGTAATAATGGACTGAACATAATAATAGAAATACCACATGAATAATTAAATGATAATTTCAAAGACAAGAGTCAAATTACATTCCGCTGAACGGCGCTTAGCAGTAGCCACTACTTGGAAAAGAAGAATGAGTTACTAATAGTCTTTGAAAAGAAGATAATAACTGTCTTGAAAACAGATCCACGGTTGAGCTGTCACAGCTTGAAACTCACAAAACAAAAAAAAAAATAAAGTAGACAGACATTTAACAAGACAGTTGCTGAAACATCCTGCCGCCTCAGATATAACCGCAGTATTAAATAAACACTGCTGTGACACAAAGCTCGTTTTTTTTTTTTTTTTTTACTTAACAAAGCTGCTGTTAGAAAGTCGGTGCATTCAAGGACAGTAAATAAATACACGTAACCTGCTGTAAAGGTGAACCTTGAGCAACAGAGGGAGGCAATATCATGTAATGAGTCATCTTTCACCCTCTCTTTATATTCTGAAGAAAGCTAAACGACGCTCTCAACGCATGGTGTCTGTTGCCGATAGTTAAACATGGCAGCCGAGCAGTAATGGCAGGGGCAGCCGTCTACTGGGGATCATTACATCTGATGATTGCTTTGCATGATTGCATAACAGCCAAGGAATATGAAGCTATTTTACGCAGCCAAGTGCACCCTGCGGTGTAAATGCTGTTGCCTTGTGATGTTGCCGCATACCGAGATGATAACGCCGCGATGCACGCTGCTAAATAAATTAAAAAGTTGTTTCATAGACACCAGGAGGAAGACACACATCTTTTTATTTAAAAAAAGAAAAAAAAAATCAACCAAGCTTTGGGAACATTGAAGAGCAGCGTTTGAACGTTTCATGCTGTCGGCCTTTCAGATGGTTTAATATGGCGCGACACACGTATTGTTTATCTACCATCTATATGTCAGAGGCATGTTGTATGGTTTAGTCTATTACCGAGCGATAGCAGCTTATTCCACAAACAACAGTCTTCTTACGCCTCCACAGTCTATGTCTGCCCCCAGAGTCTAGATATGAGTAGGTACCTGTCTGCTAAAGGTGCATGATTTATGATAGCAAAGTCTCATTTGTGCTCTCCATGCAGAACAGGTGCATTTTGTTTGTTGCGCTATACTTCCCTAGACTTGTCACTCGGCTGTTCTATCTTTTCCCTATATTTCTATTAAGCTGACACTCCGCTAATGGAAAGCTGCAACTTACAGAGGCAATTCATATTTCTGCTCTCTGTTTTCTGCGGCTGCCGTGAGCAAGAAGTCTCCATTTCATCTTTAAACCGCGATTAATTAAACTCAGCCGTCTCTTCGTTTGATTTTACGGACATTCCTCACTCACGACCGATGCGGAGAAATCTTTATAGAAAAATGTTTAAAAGTGATTACATTAGCCACATCTGAAGGGTAAATGTGTGTCTCAGCGTCGACTCGGTTCTCCTGCTGTTTCCATTTGGGATTGAATTATGTGCAAAAAAAAAAAAAGAAGCCATCAAACCAATGAGGAGTGTCAAGCACCATCACTGCTGGTCTCAGAATTTTTGTACCTGTTTTTCTAGACACTGCCCAATCGTGCATTTGGATGGTTGTTATTTAATCAACTTCTATTGTAAAAGCTGGCATTTTTCTAGATGTTTGGCGTTATTATTTACCTGTGTTTCCGTCCGTGGTTTGCATGTTTTTAGAGCCCTGTTCGGACATTCGTTTAACAGGTGGCCTGCTTAAAGTACAGGTGTGAACACACCCGGGACATTAAATTCTCATCTATTCAGAAAACAAACACATAAGCGCTATTATAAATGATTGTCTTAATAGACCAAATATAAAAAAATCGAACCATGAATTGTCATTAAAAAACATATCTGCATGTGGCTAATTATTGATGCGATCATGCTGATGTTTAAGAAACCCTGTGGAGTTAAGTTATGTATGTTATTTCTTACAGCACAGCAGTGGAGGTCAGCAATAATCTAAATAATAACTTAAAGGGGAACTACTGTTTTTAACAACCTGGACCTTATTTCTGGCATAAAATATGGTCGTTTACTCACCCATATAACTTTTGTGTAATTCGTATTCCTTCGGGAGATATGTCTATATAGTTGGAGTGACTGGGGCACCGAAACACAGCCTCTAAATAACGCTTTATCTGCTACAAAACTCGTTCATTTCACCAATATTTTGTTATGATACGCTAGTGCTATTCCCCGTTGAGTCCGGAGTTAGCTGTTATCATCATCTGGGGTCTGTAGATTGACCTACTTGTTTACCTGTAATTTGCTACTGCTATGGTTCATCCACAACCTCAGAATCGGAAAAATATTCAGCCATTTTGCAAAAAATACTAGCAGTAGTAAATTACAGGTAAACGAGCCGACCGTCGCGGGTGCGCAGAGCGCTCAGAGACGACATCATCCAGGTCAGAAGACATCATCTGGGGTCTGTAGGTCAATCTACAGACCTCAGACGATGATAACAGGTAACTCCGGACTCAACGGGGAATAGCACTAGCGTATGATAACAAAATATTGGTGAAATGAACGAGTTTCGCGGCAGATAATGCGTTATTTAGAGGCTGTGTCTCGATGCCCCAGTCACTCCCACTAAATGGATTTATGCCAGAAAAAAGGTCCAGGTTGTAAAAAACAGTAGTTCCCTTTTAACGTGTGTTGGTTTCGATGAAAGAGAGAAAGAATTCTCTTCAGATCTGAAGAGATGGCCCGGGACTCGAGGAAATGCATTTTAATGGCGGGTGTGAACACATGCACCTAGAGCTGGCCACTTGGGATCAGATTGCTGAGATCGGATGTTGATGCAAGGTCTGAACAGGGCCTAGATGTTGTTAACCTGCCAGATACCGCAGGTAAAAATGAGCCGTTGAGATTAAATCTGGTTTACAGTATATACACGATGAACACGAGCGCTTATTTTAATACATGTCTATTCTTAGAGAATAGACATGTAGAGAGAGAAAGAAGAACAAAATTACTTGCCGCTGTAGTTTTTCAAAAAAGTTACTCAAAGAAGAATGCACCCACTCATACTCTTAAGTCTTGAAACATATTTATAGAAATAAAGCAGCATTTTGGTGAGTGCAACAGTGTGGTGTAATGATTGTGATTAACAGTTTAGAGAACAAATGTGGTCGATGTCATTGAGAAATGAGTTGAGGTTGCTCCAAAAAGTATTTCGACAAAAAAACACAAAAAACATATGAATTTACTTACTTAGATGGGCAGAAGGTCAGAGCAAACTGTTTATTTTGAAGAAATCAAGTGCAGCACACTTGTCGAACTCAGTATCATAACTGAATATATCTTTTTTATATCAGTTTCTTAGGTTTCAAACAATATAAAAAGAAATATAGATACAGTTAAAAAGTAAGATGAAAATATTTATACAGCCGATGGTGGCTTCGCTGAAAGTAACAGATGCGATGTTTTAGTATCTAGTTTGCCATCTTTTAGCTTGCAGAATTGTTTCTGTAAAAACTGTGATGAACGTTTTCACCACAAAGACCATAAAATTCCTCTTTCTTTCTTTCTTTCTTTGGGTTTGCTAAATCAAAATTCCCCTGTTCCCTTCAGAGTTCACTAGTTCACCCAGACCACTGTGACAAAAAACAGCCCCAGACTTTTGACATTCCCACCGTGCTGCGTTGCGACACCTTTGTGTGGTCTGATTGGAATTCTTTTGCTGTATTTCTCCATGAAGACCTTTACTCGCCGTTATGTGCCGTCTGTCTGGGTCTACCCTTCTCCCCTCATACCTCCATTTATGAACTTTTTAACAATATAACCATGTTTTCTCTAATCTGATGGAATGGCCTTCTTTGTGCCAACAAACAATTATTGACCTTCTCTCTGAGCACGCTTCACTCGTCTGCCCTTTTTTGCTGTTGCTCATAACTAACCAGTTCCAGGGAGATATACAGTATACAAGACGTGTTAACGTCTGCCGGAAACTGCCGGACATGTTCTACCAGACTATCGTTGCCAGTGCCTTCTTCTACACTGTAGTGTGCTGGGGAGGCAGCACTGAGAAGAAGGGCACCTCGTGGCTGGACAAGCTGATACAGAAGACGGGCTCTGTGGTAGGGGCAGAGCTAGAGTCCCTGACATCAGTGGCAGAGGCAAGGACCTTGAGCAAACTCCAGTCCATCATGAATAATGTCCACCACCCTCTACACAACACCATAGTCAGAGAAGCTCAGTGACAGGCTGCTGTCTCTGTCCTGCCCCACGGACAGGTTGAGGAGGTCGTTTGTCCCTCAGGCCATAAGACTCTTCAACGCCTCCCTGTGAGGAAACAACTGGACTTTGGTCATCGGTCATCCATCTATCTATCTGTCCACAGCAGAGTAAACACACTGTGTTTACATAAATAAAAATAGATTTTCTGTCTTTCTCCTTAAGCGGCTTGACTATATTTTATGGGATTGTGTGAAACGAGTGACAGAAACAAACTCCTAAATGTTAAATATTGACAGATAATTTTACATTTTAGCCTTGTGATAATTGTTAATAAACAGTGAACACCGTCACAACCTTGCTGTCCCGGCACCTCAGGCTGTTTTGAAAGATGGTCTATTTTTTGAAGGTGTCTGCTGCTGCACATTGCAGGGGGTGAGGGCTCTACCATGGCAGCGCTGCTGCTTAACAGGAACATATCATGTTCAGACAAAGTGCAGCTGACAGGCAGTTCGGGGTTTAGCAGCATCCTCGCTGTGCCAGGTCCCCCCTGGGGTATTTCATCAATGCCTCCCATAGAGACACCCAGCGCCAACATGGCCAATCCCATACTCCAATGATTCCTACACGCTGCTTTCCGATTGGCTGAGAGGAGGCTGAGGTGAGCTTGCCAAGGTTCAACATAGAGCAGTGTGGGCGCAGTATGGGGTTTATATAGGGAGGGGGGGAGGCTGGGGGGCTGATGTTGGGAGTGGGCATAATTAGACTGCTGGGAGCCATGGTGATAATGGCCATGCTCAGAGCAAGAGAGCTCAGGGAAAGCGCTTTAATTGAGATATAAAAGACTTGGTTCCAAGGGCACTTCACAGGGAAAGAGATGCCAGCTACAAATGCTTGCTCAGTGTAAACACTAAACAATGACGCACGGCCCTTTGGTCTGTATTTAGAACACTGCTTATAAGACACTATGTAATTAATTCCTAATTGATGCTAACAGGAAAATGCAAACTTTCTTAATGTCTCCGAAGCAAAGCAGACAAACAAAACAAGATGCATTAGAGATCGTTTGCATGAGAAGATTTGCCCTCATTTTTAACCCAAATCACTCCTGAGACTGGCGTGCAACAGAAATCGTGAACATAACAGCGAGCATGAACATTGAGCCAGTCACATTAAATTTCACTCTGTTTCCTTCGTGTAGGTGTTGAGGTGGCAGATGGACCGTGCACAGGACAGCCTGACAGCAGGTGGGGCGTGGCACAAAGGACGATGCGAGCACGTCCCATTCTTCTCCCCCCGGACGCGACTGCAGTCACCGACAATGAGCCGTGATATGTTGAAGCAACCTGAGCAGACCCCAAGCCAGGTAAATCTGCAAGTTCAGTTAATCTGTGATTCAAAATACATTCAAATGAAATGAGTTTGCAAATACTAATGACAAAGATTTGCTTGTTTACTTAGAGATTTTTTGCATTTGTCTTTAGGCTGAGTGAGAAGAATCATTGTTGTGTCCCTGTTTAGCATTTTCCACCAGTATGGTTTTGTTTTTCTGAATTTCCATACAAATATTATTCTGTCCTGCTGGGGCACAGTTTTTGTTAATCAAAGCTGAATATTACTTAATTCCTGAAATGAATGTGCGTCGTCTAACGTGTTCCAGCTGACTTAATTTGGATATCAAAACACAGCAGACAAATACAGCTGATTATAGCTGACATAAATTTACATAGAGTGCACATGTTGCTTAGATACAAACACAGAGGTTTGGTGCATTTCCAAGCCAACTTCAGCAGATCAAATCTCAAAGACAATCTCTTGCTTCTTTCTGCACCTGTTTTTCTTTCTATGCATCTGCGCATCCCTAATGCCCTTTTTTTTTTATTTTACACGCATTAACACTTGCAATCACAAGCTGTCTCTTCCCCTCAGTCTGTCTCTCTCTTTCACACACACATGCACACGTGCTTACCCTCTTTTCTCCAAGTCATTATGGTTCAGGACTTTTTTATTCCATTGATTGAACAAGGCCATCAATAGCTTTCAAATACAGCCACCTGTCTGAAGAGGAGCCATGGAGCATGAACAGCAGCACCTCAAAAGATTTCCTGCTAATACTGTCCTTCCCTGGGTACCGAAGGCGCTCTGCTATTATTTCCAGCTTTTTGCCTCTGGCGATTTCTCTCTGTTCTGAGGTGAGAGGGCTTTGTCGCCACAAGAACGCAAAGCCACCAAGACACCTTGCAAAGTCAAGGTAGAAATGTTTCCATGGTACCCAGCTCAAGGTCATCTGGACAACAATATAAAATTAGCCCTCCTGGGAGTGAACCTCCTCTGACACCTCCGCTTACGAGTCCCATTTTGCCACCAGTGCTCTTTCACTTCTCTGTCCCACTCCCACACGCACACAAACGAGGTTGGATTTTTTTTTTTTTTTCTGTGTGCTCCAGTGGGACCTAGCTGAGCAGAAGAGCTGGCACCTGCAGGGCTGAGAGAGGAAGGGGGTGGTGGGGGCCGAGGTGGGCAGGGTAGTCCGAAGCTTGAAGGAGAATGGAGCGACTTGGCAGTGGTGGCTGCTCGGGGCTCCCGGGTTCGGTCTGATGGCCCCATATGGCCCAACCTACTGGCTGTGGTCAGATGGCCTGCTCTACAGCGAGGTGGCGGGCCACGGGGGCACGCTTTCACATTCACTTTAGCCTGTCTTCGTCAAAGACTCTCAATGACTTTCCAAAAATAGGCAAGTGGGAATTCAACAGACGGGGTGCAGAGTGTGCAATGCAGGGAAAAAGGGTGCAATAAAAGCCAGTCTTAAGTGCAGAGGTGCAACGAGTAGCATATGTTGTTTAAATGCTCTCATTACAGGGCCCCTTTTTACTTCCCAACGTCCTCAGACGGGTCCTTCAATTTACAACAAGCTCAGAGATGAGACAAAGAGGCCTGGTTTCACGCGGGTGGCAAAGGGGAGCATTTACCTACACTTTAAGCAGCAGCATCGGTGACCAGCGTTGTGGCCAAGGATGCAGAATGAAACAAAAGGAGATAAACAGCAGGGTATTCTTAAGCCAGTCACATGAAACAAAATAGGCAATGCCTCGTCTCAAACAGTGTGTTTTTTTTTTTACCGGAGCATCTGAGACATCTGATGTTTTGTAATACATTTGCCTGGCGGGCACTGTTTATCTCAATGTGACAGACCGGTGTTTAAGATAGAGACATTATCCATGTGACAACCGGGGCCTCGCTGGCCCCTCCGCTGCCTCAAGACCCCCTGTCCCCCATCAGTCCCTCATCCCTGGAGTACAAGGCTGATAATTGTTAGAATTCCCAGCAGGCAATATTGGTAGTTTAATCTAGTGTGGGTGTAATCCTCGTGCTCTATCTGGTAGCGAAAGACCCTCACGTTACCTGCAGAACCCCAGAGCTTATACGAGAAAGAAAAAAAAAACGCACTAGGGAAAAGGCTTTTAAGTGTGAATCCACTTTAAAAGCATGTGTGTCTGAGTGAACGAACAAGTTGAAGTGAAGAGAATATGGTGGTAAATAACAGTAAATGAGAGGCTACAGTGATATGTGGAATTGCTGAAAGCGAGGATACATATTTTTGCCCGAGGGTATGGGAGATGGTATTTGACCTGCGCTAACTGCATATTCCAGCGGGCTTGGAGCCAAGCCTCCCCAGGCTCTGCCCTGAGGGCTGGATAAATGTAGGCTTTTGTGAGGCTCAGTTGATAGAATTATCTTGGGTATCTCCAGATTTCGACTTGTTAGAATAGTTCCGCGTTAATCCATTTCAAATATTCTGCACTTCTGTGTGTGTGTGTGTGTGTGTACTGCATGTTGGCTGCTGACATGGAAATCACACATGCTTCACTCGGATCCACATGCGTACACAATCACCGCCATCAGCACGCCTGCTTCCTTCAGCAGTCAAATTCCGTTAGCGTTAACAAGCCCGCCGCGACACGTCTCCGCTCCCTTCAATCTCATTCCGCAACTGGAGCGCTTTATTTAAATGACCGGGTTTTCACTGGCCGCGATTTAGTATCTGTTACAACCTGTTTTTCTTGCTGACCTTCAAATCTCCAGTGGAGACCAGGCACCATCGCTGTGACAGTGTGGGCAGGCTTTAGTTGGACTCTTTCCTGGATCCCGCTTTTCTAATGAGGTATATCAGCACTTTGGCAGAGCTTACTGGCACCACGCATAACAGTGGACGGGAATGGGGTGCAGCTCATCACAATTGTCCTGCTCCAAAAAAGTGGTGCCCAGAAGGATTGGGATGCATTATGAAATTTTAAAATATGCCCATTATTTTGCAGGTATATTTAATCCAAAAGCACTTTAGGGATTCTGGTTATTTATCGATAATAGGAGCCACATTGTTTGCAATAAGGTTTTTTTTTTATATATATATACGATGTCACGGTATGCTGTTGATGCCAATTTCTGTTCACTTTATATCCACAAATAGCCTCTTACGGCTGTTTGACATGATCACATCTAAAATAGAGGTGCCTTTGAAAGGACTTCTGGAGTCATGGTGAATCTTAAGAAAGAATACAGAAACGCTCCTTCGCAGAAAAGATACACAAGGATAATGCACCCGTGGGGGATATTTTCAGGGGTGCTGTAGACTCATTATCTTGTCACGTATCATAAAAAAGACAGCAAAGGCTGACATCAGGGGGCTTCTGTGAATGTGCGTCCACACTCCCCTGGCTCTACCTCAGCTAGACTCAGCAGCAGAAGCTCCCTTGTGGCGCATAACGAGAGAGGGCTGTAGCGGCACACCTTGGTGAGCAGTATTGATTGTCTCCCCAGCACCTTCTGCTGAGAGGTCTCATTCTGTCTGTCACACTCCCACACAGGCGAAGCGCACACACACACAAACAAACACACGTGCGGGCACGCACAGACAAAAAGTACCGACGCGCACACCCTTAACTTAGACAACACATGCCACCCCGGAGAGGCTGGCTGTTTGACATCTCGCTCACCCGGGCGCTCAATTAAAGAGCGAAAGTGTGGCGTTAATGCCTTAAACCATTAAAAACACGAGATACTGTCAGTGAAGAATCACCTCGCAAACCCCCGCTCTCTGTCCTCCCTGACTTTGTGACTTTCTATCAGGCCTCTCTGGTGCCCAATCTTTGTCAACACCGAGCTGAGAGGCAGTAAAGCACCGTGGCTTTACTGGGCTCTGCCACTCAGAGCGGGAGCTAAATATTCCCCTGTTAAATAGGAAAGAATGGAGATGACGGAAAGTTTACCACCCGTTTTCTCTCTCTCTCATTTCATTGGTCACGGTTCCGTGCATATGCGGTCGGGGCGCTCTCGACTGACGACGACTGAATCAGGGAGAATATTTCTTTTATTAAATCTTCATTTCACCATCGAGCCTTCTTATAGCTTTCACTTGCCAACGGTGTAACCTCTCAAATTAAGCTTTTACTGCCTTTGTGGCTTCATAATTTCAAAGCGTGTCACGTTGAATAACTGTGAAACACACACACACACCCTTTGTCTGATACACTCATATCTTGCAAGCTATTTTCCACTTATGCTTACTTAGGAAATCGTGGAAAGGAAAGAAATTAACACCTTTGTGAACCAATATAGAACGGTGCAACTTAAACATGTGCATGCAGATCCAAACACGCGTTGGGGGGGGAGTGTTAATTGACCAACCTGCCAGACAATTATTCTCGGTTGACCTCATAACCAAAATGTGTTTCGGATTATCATGCCTCAGAAGGTCTGTTGTCAAGGTAGCTATGTTTTAAATTGTTTAGACAGCACCTTCCACAGTCCACAGGGGACTTTTTCCTCAATCAGGCAAAAATGTAATCTAAGCGTCAAACTAATGAAAAAGGAAAATGAATATTTTCTAATGTTACTTTACTATTTGAATTTGATTACCATATTCTAATTATATAAAGCTCAGGGAATGAAGTGATGATTTGCGTGTAAGCAAATCATCTGCCTAGTGGACCACGCAAGCTGCCGGGACTCAAAAAGATCACCTTCAGATTCGTATGCAGAACATTTCCACAACTGTGAACTGATTATTGAGTTTTTCACAAGTCTGTGTAAATGTCTAAACGGCTGCGTGATAAAAGTGAGTGAGATATGACTCAATCAAGGAATAAAACTGATTTATCTTTATGTTTTGTGAGGTAATTTGTCCCCGGTGTAAATGTTGGGTTTTTTTTGGGACGGCAGCGGCGTGTGAGCAGAAATGTCAGCGGCCAGATAGGCAGGGGCTGAGCTTTGTGAGATGAAGATAGCTTCGGCAGAGCAGAGGGGGTGAGGTGACACTGTGTTTGTCCAGGAGATTATTATCCACAGACACACTCCCCAGGGATAAACACAGCGGTGACAGCGCTCTAATAATGTTTCACTTTTATCAGGAGGCACAAATGTGCACTTTGTGTCCGTTTGCTTTCCGAAGCACAAGTCGCACCACAAACGAAGACAAACATCAAGTGGTGCAGTAAATTAGAAATTCTTTTTTTTCCCCATATCTAAATCCTTTGAATTCTCCAGGTCCCCAAAGTAATTAGAGTCTCAGGCGAGTGGGGCTCACAGGGGCGCCCGCAGTCCCTCTACTCAAATAGAGGGAATGCCCTGTGCCTGGCCATAAGAAAATGATGTCCCAGCCCTTCTCCATCAATTACCCCCTCACAACTCAAATTTACATTACGTGTCGTCCACTGCGGAGGAAATTTGCAGTCCTGCACTACTTGCCTTCGGGCGTTCCACCAACTCAACAAAACACATGCTTGTGTATTTTAAGATCAACCTCAGTTTGCAGATAGGTTAAATTCCCTATAAGCAATGTCCCCGTCCTGTGTGTACATGCACCGGTGATAAGCCTCGAACATTTGTAGGCTGCGCAATCTGCCCAGGATGGGAACATGGTACCGGATAACCACGATGGCCGCAGGGTGAGTGATATCAGCGGGGCAGTAGGCGTGTGTTTAACAGGACCCCGATAGCCTGTCCTCACCTGGCCTCAGGCGCAGCATCAAACTCCCTGTCAAGGAAAGATGAAGTCAACACTGGCAGTCTGTCTTGGGTTAATAGCACTAAAAGTAAGGGTCAGGACTTCTATTATGGACTAGTGCCTTATCAAACTCAGACCGGTCACCTGTCAATCACCTGACTTACCTGCTATCCATCTGACCGAGTCTTCAATTAATAATGACACATGTGTACAAAGGAACACTGTATCTGAGGAGTGCAGCAGTGCGGTCATTTTTCTGCAGATGCAACAGTGCAGGGCTAAGCTGACAGATGTCTTTGAGGGAGCGCTATTTGATCAACCTCATCAGGAAAAAACACGCAAGAAAAAATTAGTTTATTTTTCTCCGGATCCTGTTCTCCACTTATGCCTCTGCCACTTCACCCCTTCCCTCGAGCCCCTTCTTTCTCTATGGATCAGCCTGTTATTAACTTATTGTTACTTCCTTTTGGTTTCTTACACCCTCATGTGTCTTATTATCCCCAGCTGCTCTTCTCTCTATAAGGAAAAGCTCAATGTACACTCAAGTGGACCATGCGCGTATTTGCCTTTTTTACGCCCCATTCATTCATCCTCCAATCTCTAAACCCACCCTTCACTCCGCTGCCTCTTTGTTCTTGTTTTCAATTCTTTCCTGGCCCCATCCCTCTTTTCCTATTTTTTCTGCCAATGGACTGATTTCTTTTTATCCAGGAGCGCTGCAGATTAACAGATATTGTATCATGGCCAAGACAGGCAAAGCCCCTCTCTGTCCCTGACATCTAATTAATGGTAATCCTTTAATCTGCTGCTTGTAGTGCAGACCCCTTGGTCGTTGTCCCGTTTGCAGCAACAGAAGAGAGTCTGAAGAAGGGAAAGAGATAGAGTGGGAAGAGAGCGGGTTTGCTCACTCAGCAGGTCGAACCGGGCCGCTTTGGACAAAGACGCACGGAGCACAATGAGAGATAATGTCTTTTTCATTTCGAGGGATTACACATATTTCATTTGTACTGTATAACTCAGCACCTGCCTGTACCTATTGCTGTTGTGCGAAGCGAGAAGTGTTTAAAGGGATATTTTACACCATTTACCGAATGTACACCGTGCACCATATACATGATCATCGCTTGCGCATACACCCCTGTACAAGCGCGCACATGCAAACCCACGCTGAGCTTAATCTCCAACACTGGCTCTGCAGCGATGACATCTGTATTTATGGCATCAGCTCTGTGCTGTAGACACAAATGTAATTAACAACAGGGGAGAGGGAAGCAAATCCTGTCATCTTAATTAACTTAATTAATAGATATAAATAATCACCTTCAGACTGTCTTCATTTGTTAAGCAATAAAACCGGGTATTAAAACCTCATCTTGGTTCTGTCATAAACAATATGCATCCTCTCGCTCTCTCTCTCTCTTTCTCTTTCTCTATCACCACAGATGGCGTTTGGATGTCATCTAACGAATTTGCAGCGTCGCCTTAGAGCACTTTCTTTGACTGCCAAAACAAGACGCTGGAGCTCGCAACAGCCATGCGACAAACTTATGTATGGCCAGACTGTAATGAGTAATCAGCAACAGAAAAGTTTCTTAACAAAGCAAATACAGAACACTTGGACCATCTGTATTGTATTATACACTTGCAAAGCAGACCGGGGCGAGCCTTTAGATGGAAGACAGTTTTTTAGTTTTTTGATGTTTGCTCATTATCAGCAACGTCAGATTAATCGATGAACATCAAAATGTAATGATCAGCAGCAGGATTTGTGTTTATGCCAGGTTTGTAGAGTGCATTTTACTGGCAGGGCCTCAAAGGTTGTGAAGCGAGGGCGAATGGCGAATATCACCTTCCCCCGTGCAGATGCACACATGTATCCGGATATAAAGACTCTTCTGTAGGTGTGTCTGTGCGCACAAAAGCACACACAACGGGATTGTTTGCACACATACACACACACAGCAACAGAGAGGGTTCAGATACCCGTAGTCAGCGGCTGTGATTAATGCATCGGGCGCAGGGTCCTGCTGTAGGAGGTGTCTATGTCTTAATCACTCTCTCAGTGTGTTTCATTAGCTTCTGATGGCGCTCTGATGAATGGACTGGCCCTGAGCGACCCAGCATCTCTGGTGGCGATGTCACCCAACAGGCTCCGCGTCTGAGGTGCTAATCAATCCCACCCCCCTCCTCGCCCATAATCTCCCCGCGGAGAGACCACCCCACCCCTCCCCACCCGCCACAGATTGGCAGGTGTGTCTGTCAGGTTGTTAAAGATATGATGCTCATGAGCATGGACTGCTGCTGAATTCATTAACCTACATTTGAAGGATAATTCAAGCGCCGGTCGCTGGCCATATGTGCTTTGATTGCTGGATTCTTTCCCACTGTTGGGATTTCGTGCCAGGCGATGGGCAGTTTAATAACACATGCAGATGGCCTCTGCTGTGTCTTCTTTCTTGCTACTAGTCTCTTATCCTCATCTGAGTTCATGCTGAACTCATGTTGCCCTCTTAAGATGCTGCACTTCATTTATAATATACTGTAAATCCCTACAACTATGTCTCCAGTTATTCTAATGAAGCTGCACTTCCAATTATACAACTGGTCTTTCTCCTTCCCCACCCATTATGCTGTTATGTAATCTCCTTGATGTGCCTAACGCATAAAGATAATAGTTTAGAGGGGTGAAACACATAATTTTTTCACATCTCATTCCACCTGGGAGGCTGTATCCGTGTATAATATCTCTTTCCATTCTCTGCCTGATTGTAAACATGACACCTGAGGACTTTGGAGGCTGCGTCAGCTAAAACAACACACGTGGACCGGGGGCCATTGCTCCAGCAGCAGAGATTCGTAGTAGCCGAGCGCTGTTTTAAAAAAATCTGGAGAAAGACGGAAAGAGATGTTGAACTGTTGAGCATTCAAATGTGCCTACATTATCGGAATAAGCGCTGCGTCAGGATATGTTGTGGGCTATTACCTCCTGTTCTAAATGCTGTTGCAGAGATTGTTGCTGAGGCAGGCATTGCAGGGTTGGGGCTTGGTGTTGGCACATGCACCACGGAGTTTGCCAACTCTTTCTCTCTTACCACTCTCTCTGTGCATCCTGGGGATGAGAGCAGCCATAGCAGGGAGGGGGAGGCCGGTGGGGGGGGAGCCACCAGCGGGGGCTCCTGGAGGCTGTCTGGACTCTTAAGCTTCCAACATGGTTCAAATTAACCCCACACTGCTCGGAGTAGAGCAGCGCCATGCATGCCACCATCCTTCGTCACTGTAGCCTGAAACTAATTTTGGCTAATATTAAACACGTATGTGTGTGCTCATCATCTCAGAGTAGCTTCCTTTCATTTTAACATGAATGATAGAACAGATAGATGAATTCAGACTAGGAATATTGGATTGGATGATTGTGTGTAGTTTTATTAGACATTTATGCAGCACAGCAGTGAGTCCTGTCACACAGACCTACAATAATGACT
Organism: Chelon labrosus; assembly: GCF_963514085.1. Lineage (NCBI taxonomy): Eukaryota > Metazoa > Chordata > Actinopteri > Mugiliformes > Mugilidae > Chelon > Chelon labrosus. Next base: position 60,083 of record NW_028181719.1, on the reverse strand, counting down.
TGTAACCTCTCCTTAACCATAATGAAGTCATTTGGTTTCAAGCCCTTAACTGTACCCTAACCATACCACCTCAATGTTTCGATATTATAAAGGAACCGGTGCACGTCTAGCATGAATGTACTCCAAGAGCTAGTTAGAGGCTCCACCGCTCCACCTTGCTACTTGATTGTCCCAGAGGTCACTCTCAGTATCGCAATACTTGCAGCTCAAATAAATAGACAACAAATGTCGAACAACTACTGCTTTTTCACTCTTACCATCATGAATTTTTAATCTGAGGAGGTTTCATGTTTATAAAACTTCTCCACAGTCTAGAAAAATTTTATTTTTGTAAGGAAGATCTGAAAGCAGGATCTTTTTTAGGGCTCACGTGCCACATGAGTCCCATATCCAGTTCTCCGGCAAGTTTACATCCATAATAAATAGGTATTCTCAACATCGGCTTTCCAAAGTGGCCCAAAACTTCAGATATTGCACAATTAACCATAACCATCCATCTAGCACTGAAGTGTCAAGTATGATCCAATGGTCGTAACTTCAATTTAAAAAAATGTGAAAGGCCCTCCTTATAACCCCTGTTTGGTTTGTCCATTCGGGACTACAGTAGAAATATGCAGAGCTCATTCTTAGATAATGAAAATACGATGATTCATAGTTACAGGTGGTTACACACTAATAAAATCATCATTATGAATACTATATTTAATGTCTGCTAATAGACTCCTCATAAATCTTACACACTGCACCTTTAGGCAGAATATATTTGCAGCCTGTCCCCGGTGCAGAGGTTCTCATGCAGATTTGCAGCGCTTGGTGTTTCATGATACTGTAGACATCACATAGACAGCCATCATGTACCATGCTTTGACCATTAACTGTACTGTAGAGAAGCGTTAGTTTAAAACCAGTTCCTCGCTTTGTTTATCTCATTCACTTGACTAACATTAATATTAACAAGCTGTCCTTAAAGGCAAGTCTCACCACTCTTGATGCAGACATCTTTGGTAGCGTTTCTGGCCAAGACCAGGCCCCCTGTCTGCGTGAAGGAGGAGGGAGGCACAACTGCAGTTTCATAAACTGTCAGTAATCTGTGGTAAAATGAATATGTATTGTACAATTGCCATCTTGTGTCACATATAGTGTCACAAGGGGGCCCAAAACGCAAGACACTAAGGGGAGGCAGGAGCAGGCAACAAAATGACTTTAATAAAAACTCAAAAACCAGAACTTAAGGCGCTGCAGGGATGGCACGGTAATCCAATCACACAAATCCAAAAGACACTGGTGAAGACCAAAAACCGAGGACGAAGCACAAGGCAGAGGAGGTAGCAGCATAGAGGAAACATCACAGACGATTTGACAGCGAACAAAAGGGCTATGCATGCTATGTATGGGGAAAACACAGGAAGTAAAGCAAGAGAAAGGAAGAACTTTACAAATTAAAAAACAGGAAACACCAGTAAAACCAAAAAAATAAAAGCGTGACAATCTGCGCCGTCGCAGACATTTGGTACATATTTCTATTCAGGATTAAACTGGGTGTTTTGCATCGTCCCACTGATCTACATGTAGCTGTAACACAGCAATCTGCCAACAAAGACGCCAAGGAGCGAGTAAACAATCATTTCGCGCTAAAGCCAAATGTGTTTTCATGTAATTTCCATATAATAATAGGTATCTAAATATGCTCTTATTTTCAAATCTTGACTGCAAAACTTTTGCAGCCGACCCAGTAATTATGTCAGAAGGCCACTGAAAGTCTTTGATTTCAGCGCCATTAAAATCTAAAAGGATACATGAATGAAAGAACAAGAGGCAAAGAGAGGAAGAGAGAGGACGATTATACCTTAGAGCACAGCTGGGTACGGGTGATTAAATAGTCTTGTAAAAAAGTCTCTACCTCACCACTACAGTGCGTCTCCTCCATCTCCTCCTCCCATGCATTTCATGTTCTCCCCTGCTCTCTCGGCCCCAGCACTGCTACTCCTCCTCCTCCTCCTCCTCCTCTCTCTGCTCATTTGCTTTCTCCTCCTCCCCTCCCTTTGCCTCCGTTCCCTTCACAGTCTGTGCGCTCTCAGCTTCTTGGAGTCTCACCAATCCCTCGTGTTGTTTCACACCAGACTGTGTAGGAAATACTAAAAATATATGTGTTTGGTCTTGGCCATCCCAACAGGCAACTTTATAGAGAACAAAGGAGATAGCACGGCAGCTCAGATAACTCATGGGGAGAGAGACGGTGCTGCTCTTGGTGCTCTGTTGCCCCACTGAAGAACATTATTACTGGATTATTGATTTACAGCACAAAATGGATGGAACATAAGTAGGGTTAAGCTCATTAATCCCTCTGCCGTCTCTTTTATGAAAATGGGCTTGTTATCAGTGATTATTCTAATGGATTGTTATAATTCAGCACTTGCTGCACCGTCCGCCGGCGGCCTGAGCGAAAACAAGGGAGGACGGGGACAGCCGGGGTGACGTTTTTTGTTATTTTTTTGGAAGTGCAGACAGGATGAAGGCGGCAGGGATGGGGCAAACAGAGGTATCTGCAAAAAATGAATGCACCAAAATAAAAGCACAAAACGCAGGCGGTGTAATTGCTGACATTCTAGTGACATTTGGTGCGCCGGTGGCATTTCACATGACATACGAGCGAGTGGATCAGTTCATTCCTAGCATGAGATGGGACCACGCGTCCCCGTAAGGTGTTCGAGCTGCCACAGAGAGGTGCATATTTAAACATATTTTTGTCTCTTTTAGCAGAAAATGTCCACTGTTTTGATTTGACCTTTTCTTTTATGAGTCTAAATAAGTAGTCTAATTCACAGTAATGAAATCGGTGCGACACCCTAACCTCAATCTCTGTCTTCCCGACTCTCCCTCCCTGCCTCTCTCCTTTCCAGCTCCACGTACATCCATCAGGGAGTGCTCCAGTGGAGCGCGGTGGGTCCGACGATTGTCCTCATAAATTGTGTGTGTGTCGGGGTGCAGAGGGGCTAAGTGAGCAGTAAATAACAAAGGGCCCTGCCGCCATCCGTTCGCCATCTCCGCGTTTCCGGCCACGCAAGATTACCCAGGATGCCCCTGGAGGGGTGTCTTCTTCCTTTGTGTGATGAATGGACAAGAGGGAGGGAGGGACACGCCTCCACCACCCAGCGTCTGACAGAGAAAAGGTGAGGTCCAGGAACCCTGCTGATTTAAATTGATGAGTGTCTTTATTTCGCTGTAAAATAAGAGAGAAGCTGTTTGTCTCCCTCTTTCTGTAATAACAGATCGCTTGGCAGATATCGTTAACTGCCTCCATTCTTCACTGTCAGTCCCTTTTTTTCTCTGTTCCACTCACTTTCTCTTGCTCTCCTCTGCCCTTTTCGATTTTTCCTCTGCTGCCTATTCTCTGTCTCTCTATTGACTGTGCATTCATAACCGCCTCTGGTCACTTATTTGTACTCAGCGTCCCCGGGCCTTTCTGCATCCTCAGACTATTTTCCATTCCTGGTCACTCCCGCGATGCTTCTCTCAACTTCTCCCACTATAATGGTCCGAGAAGCTATCAAAAACACCATCAGAGCCCAGAGTGGCACTTACGGTTTTCTTATTCACCACTCGTGGCTCTAAAGATAAAACTCTTCTTTTTCACCTTTTCAAAAAAAGTAATTGTTTCTCAGTTTCGGTTTCTCTGTATTTTTGTTCTCAGCCATTTATCCCAAGTAAAGCCACTTTATTCTGGCACATCTATAATCATGAACCGACTTTTTCCGACACCTGCGGTTCTTGACTGTTTGCCTCACCTCGCCTTTTTGCCTCTACGTGCCGTACTGTACACCCCGATAGTTGCTATCGCTACATCCATCTATCTTGGTCATCTCCTCCCGCTTCCTTTTATCTCCTCTTTGCCACCCATTTTACACCTGGCAAACTAAAATCCCAGCTAAGACAGATTGTGACAGGTTTATTGTACATTCTGTGATTGTGGAGCAGCTGCTTCATTTAGCTGAAAGACATTCGGCTGGTATGTGGGAAGGAAGCGGAAAAAAAAAAAGTTAATGTTAGGTTTCGAGATAGTTGGGTTTGATCAGCGCGAGGAGTTTTCTCTTCAAACGTTGACAAGCGTAAGAAAGAAGATGAATGTTTGAAAATGGGATGTTGAGCCTGTTTTGAGAGGCATTCATAACATCGCTTATGTAAGCCACGTGTTATAGGTAGCCCCATTAAACGATGCCTTCCCTCTTGCTGTTTTTTTTTTTCGCCTGGTGGAGACCATCATGTCAAACGTCGTGCCAGAAACGTTAAATTGTCAAATTTTGGCACCGGGTTTGACAGCATGTTGTCAAAAGAGAAACCGGTGGAGTCGCCTGTGGCCAAGAGAATGAAAATTGTTTTCCCCTTTCCCACAACCTCGCCATGTGATACTAACAAGTCAAAATAATGAGAAATATTCCTTGCGACCGTGCTTATTGGACATGGATAACATATCTATAGATTTCTATATAAGCAGCGCTATTTGCATATGGATCAATGGAGTATTTAATAGTTTGACGTGTAACCTTTTTAAGAATATCGATCCGTGCAGCGTTCTGCATGAGGGCTCAATTTGGAGTGTATTGACTGTGGTGTTGTTGTGATATGGAGAGAGAGAGGGCCTCGGGCTCCGAGCAGACGCTCTCAACGCCACAGTTATTGACCCTCTTGACCTTCTCCCTACAAAGGCAATATATATATATATGTCTATGTGGTCCCAGTATATCGTATCAAAACTGCAGAGGACTCGTCGGTCTACTCTTATTAGAACAAATAGTACTTTTAATGTCCCTCTCCGATAGCGTCCCCATCGGCGTTGCGTATTGAGCCTCATACTTTTTGGTAACCGATACACTATTCATGTGGCTCCATGTATTTAAAACTGCCTGGTTCCATTATATCAAATGCTTTCTTATTGTTTGTATTTTTCATTATAACAGAGCCTGGTAGATGTAAACCGTGGCCTCATTTTAGTAATTGCATGCTGCTAAAAATCCCAACGCAGCATGTCACAACAGACTGTTTAAAACGACGACTGAAATTACAGACAAAGCCTCTGTAAATCTGCAAACAGCACGCGTCAAAACAGACTATTTTTTTTCTATATATCCCACCACTGCCGGTGGTGAGGCGTCATCCCGCGACACTTCACACCATTGTCCTATTTCCTGCCTTACTGCCTCTGAGAAAATGCATTCCTTTTTTTTTTTCCTCTTTCTTTCTCACGCCCTGCCGGTACATCCCAGCTCCTGTAGCAGCTCCTCCACTCTCCTCCCGTGGCAGTTCCACCTCCTCAGCTCTTGCGCCGTGTTTCATCAGTGCAGACGCGACCCACAGCCCTTGCCTGGAAAGTCATGGGGACTGGCTTCTCAGGTAAGGAACGGCTACGTGGCGACTGGCCGTGCAAGATTTCAAGCTAATTTCTCCACGTGTTTGGAAGCTGCAACAAGCACAGGCCTTCGGTTGTTGCTTCACGCTCCTCGTGGGACGCACTGAGCAGATTTTGGCTTCACGCGCCAAACTAAAAAAAAACAATAAATTCACCTCTGCTCAATCCACAAAACTAATCCAAAGAAATCCCAATGCGAACGTGAGCGGCTTTAAGATCTCAGACCAACTAAGGACAATGAACACAACAAGGAAATCAGGATGTGCATCTTTATTCTGCACAATTCTGCGTCTATAACAGAGCGAGGGGCAGTCAGTGCAGGAACAGTTGCAGGCTCTATCTAGCTCCCAGTGCAGGGGCTGCATTGTTCTTTTTCTTTTTTCCTTTTACCGGAAATTAACAACAGTGCAGCGTGTGCATTCTAGGCGTGTCATACTAATTAAAGCCCCGTGTCTCTACAACAACTGTACATATATGGGAAACACCTTTACCCCAAAATAAAATGCACAATAACTGATGAAAATAGTAAGATAATATAAAAATACTGAGTACAATTTGGTTTTGAGAATGTTCATATACATAATAAACTGACTTAGACGCAGATTTTGAGGTGCTGTTATGGTTTTTCCTCTAATGTTGGACACAGCCTGGACACTTCTTTTAAGTATTCATGCAATGCCACTTAACGCTCTGATGAATTATGTCAACTGGTTGTAGTTTATTGTATTGTGGACATATATGGGAGTGGTATCGATCTTCTCATCTCACTCTTAGTAGGCGAACGAAGAAAAATATTGAACTGTTCAGTGAACGTGGGCGTAAAAAAAAAAAGCAGCGAAAAGAGTCTTAGGTAATTCGGCGTATTGTTGAACATTTTCCGAACCATACTCCGAATATTATCCTTTAGGTTTTCCTCATGAACTTTATTGCTAATATACTTAAAAGTCTTGTGAGAGTTTTTCGATGTGTTGTCCATTACTTAACAGATACTTCATTGTAATTCAGCCTGACACTTTAATGTCTTTAAGTACCTTGTCTCGTTCCCTACTATTTAAAATATAGTTCTGCAGCCTTTGTGCATACAACATAAAGCTGTAATAATGTTCCCACCAAGCGGTCCGTGGTTGAGGAGACAGATTTCTTCTTTTATTTCACCAGCGTAGTCTGTTTAAGCTGTTACAGCTGTGAAGCCCCATAACAATTACTTTTAAGAGATGACCAGCTGGACCGGGTCGGAGGGGTGAGCAATATCATATCTCCTCAACTCTCTTATCCCCTCTCCTCCCATCTCTTCCTCTCTGTCCGTCAGCCTTCATGTCCTCCCTCCATCCTCCCACTGCTGACTTGGGCATCACTGCAGAGGTAAGCAGCCTCCCTTGGCTAGAGGTGACCCCCTGGACCCTATTAACATCACACACACTGTGAGCGGCCAAAACACACTCCCTAAATGAACTCTCCTCTCCCCCTCGGCCACCATCATTGCCAGAGCCCACCGCTGGGTGAATTAGATTGCTGGCTTTTTAATATGGCTCTTAATGGTTTATAAATTGCACGTAATGATTCCTCCTTTCCCTTCTCTCTTGCAGAGCTTTTTTATGGCCCCTTGACTTTCCGAGGGAGTGGGTGGGATTTAATATATGGTGCAGGAGGCAGAATGTGGAGGTGAAACTAGACCTGCACGGCTCTCTGGCTGCCCTTAACGCTTCCCCTGGCTACGGAACGGGAGTCTTGGAAATAATGCTGGACACTGATACAATCTGGCTGTAGCATGTGACCGCTGGGACATGACAATACTGTATGATGCACCAGAGACAGAAATAAGCAGGAGTTGTGTTTGGTGGAAGGCTGAGAACATGATGAAAGGTGCGATTTGTGGGAGAGGCCTCTACCTTAGGGAAAGACAAAAAAAAAAAAAGGTGCACATCCCGACCAGGCGCAGGACCGAAATTTGAAAGAGGAAGAATTACACCCAGAATATCACCCCAGTGTAAATGTTAATGCATTTTAACGCCTCGCCAGGGCAGTCTAGACATTTCCTGAATATAATCAGCCAATGCTACAAAGTCATCTTTCACTGTGCATCTTCTCCTCAAGTGATGTACCTGCAACCAACTCCCACTCGTGCTGAGGTGTAACAAAGAATGTGCTCCAGCTTTTTTCCAACAACATTTTCTTTTGTATTTTTTTTCTATTACAGCATTAGAAAGGCCACTGTGAACTATTGGTGTTGCAAGAGAAATGATGTGGCATACGCACCTAAAACTCGAGATAGATATATATATGTAAAGAGGAAAGCCTGCATTGCAAAACACAGGAATCACAGTACACGGCATAATTATGTTGTGATGCGTTCAAATAAATGAAATAATCATCCTGTTTATTAAATCAGACGGCTCCTTCTAATTGTTAAATTCATCTCGATGTTTCTTTCCCCCGCCAACGTGCGCTTCCCGAACTGTCTGGAGACTGGTAATTAGATCCGAGTGGAATGTTTTCAATTCCTAATGCAACACAATATGAACAGCGGCCAGCACAAACCCAGTGCCGTTCTTGATGGTTCGTTGGCGCTAAGTGAAATTCCAATTAACTGACCCAAATGTCTGCAGGGAGTGTTTGTCAGAGTGTGGTGAGAATGCAATTATTTTCCATCTTGTGCTTGGATGTCATCTGTGTAGCGAGCAGCGGCAGCAGCTAGCAGCGGCTCCACTTTTCTTTTTTTTTGAGTTGTTTTGTAGAGCATTACCTTTCACTTCTCCTCTCTTACCACTGCAGAAGTCCAAAATGTGATTCATTACTTGTTTCCAATGGTCCGCCGGACGGCAGAACTGAGGGAGCACAAGTGAGAAATCATTTACATTGTGTGCAGTGAAGCTCTTACGCTAGCAGCGCTCAGCTAGACTCCCTGTTACACAGCCATTGTCATATTGAGGTGCAGTGTTTGTAAAAAGGACTTCTACCCAACTGAAAGTCTCTCAGGAAGCAAAGCGCTGCAGGTGGTGACGAAAGAAAAAAATAAAAATACGTCCTATCAAACCTCTCCATCCAACTGAGAACAGGTGGGGAAGCAAAGCTCTGTAACTGCCCCTGCTGTGCTTTAAAGAACAATTCAAAAATTTTTACTTTGTCAAGGAGGGACTCCTGCCCTACTTACTCCAGCTTTCTGTGAATCTTTAGTTATTCCCCGGGCTGCCCTCCAGACCTTTACTGGGATGAGAACGGCTCCAGGGACAGAAATTTGTCTGTATAAATAAATAACTTGGTGTTTAAATACTCTGCTGGATGACTTATTAGGTTAAAAGGCACAAGCTGGATAATAGCCCCACACAGTTGCAACTTAAAGAAAGGAAGAAAGAAAGAAGGCGAATCATAGTAGCATCAAGGAATGGGGGAAAAATGGGGCTGTGGTTTCCTAAGGGCAGGAAGAGAGGGGGTAAGGTTAAAGGAAATATGAAATAAGAAAACGCACAGGTACGCACACACACAGAAGTACAAAGAGATAGGGAGCGGCGAAAGAAACTGCTGATCCATGGTCCCTGTCTGGGAAGACAAAAACAGAACATTGATTCTGCAAGATCCACAAATGAAAAATCCATGGGGGTAAGGAGCTCTTCGGCCCTGCGGCGGAGACAGGGCACCAGCGGTCAGGCTCTCGTATCGCAAGCGACACCGAGCCCGGGCGTCTCGCTCTCTCTGGGTGGCATTGGGCAGCGCTGGATCATCTGGACGAGGCCCAGAACTAACCCAACGGGAAGGAAGATTTTGTTTTTGGGTTCGGAGAAATAACAGCCCTGTTTGGTTTGTTGGAATAACACCAAATAGATCAAATGATATATATACGGAAAACACAAAAAATACTATACTACAAAAAACAAAACTGTTATTTTCTACTCCTGTTTTCGTCTGGTATTTGGATTCTGCTAATCTCCAACTCGTCGTCTGACCATTGTGCCTAAAAATGAAGAAAACATGTCACTCCCTCTACCTGTAAAGAGGAGATAAAGAGGTCCTGCGTCTCTATCTGTGGTTCCATTTGAACTCCCTCTGTTAAGCCAGGGGTTGGGATTCATTCTGGGGGAGGGAGGTCCTTTTTTTTCCCATTACCAACCACTGTCAGCGCATGTACACACCACAGAAGCACTAATCTGTACCCCTGATATGCTAATCTCTCCAACCACCCCCCCAACTCTATTTAGATGGCAGCCACACCTAAATGCACAGAGAGGGGAAAAAGAGAGGAAGTCATTAAAGCGTGCCCTGCAGGAGCCTGCCCGGGCCTGGCCGGGACGAGATGGGACGGCGGCGGCACTTTGGGTGTGTGTGCACTGTTGGAAGAGAAAAGGAGTCCCTACGGAGCGGCAGATCGGTTTAGTGGCTCTACTCTGGTTCCCCCTCGGGTAGTCCCGGTTCCCAGCAGACAGGATAGCAATCAGACAAGCAGGGTGTGGTGCAAAATAAAATAAAATAAGAGACATTGTAGCAGCGGTGGTGGAAGCATTTGTGTGCACGTGCGCGTATGTTTGTTCGCGGTTTTGGGCGATTAAAGGTGACAAGTCGTTGCTTTGCGTAGACCTGCTCACCTGCCCGCAATCTGTCAGTAACCAAAGGAGCTCAGTGAAGCGTAGCCTCACCTGTCATCTGTGAGGGTGCGTCACCGAGTGTGCATGGGCGCGCACGTCTCACTGTCATTTCTTCTGCATTTGTATTGATAGATGGGTGCTCCCAGCAGAGGCGACGGCAGCGACGGTGTAACTTTTGGAAGCACAGGAGATGGTGTGTGTGCACGTGTGCAACCGTTTCAGTTGATATAGCGCATTGTAGGACTTCAAAACCTGCAGATTCACGTTCTTTTGAACATGTTCTTATGTGTGCTCTTTCAGAAACACAACGTGCGTTCCCATTTATTTATGTTTGCGGTATTCTTTCCTCCCAACTTTAAAAACTGCAATTACCGTAACTGAAAATACATAAATGCATCTGTTTCCTGTGTAGCAGTGAGAGATCGAGAGAAGAAAAAAAAAGGGGAACGAGACAGACAGACAGACAGACAGACAGCACTTCTCCGCCTGAAGCATTTTAACTGATCATATATGTCTCCTATCAAAAGCTATGAGCTGTTTAACAGTTTGAATATAACCTCTTCATTTGTCACAGGCAATAATCACATTGTAACCGAGCTTTAATGGCGATGTGCAAAGCCATAATGTGAAATCAAACCGATTACTGTGTGTGTGTGTGTGTGTGCGCGTGTGTGCGTGCGTACGCGTGTGTGCGAGCACGGTCGGGTGGGTGGATTTCTCTGAGACAGGGATCTCTGCACATCCCTTATTAAAGCTGGATATTATGACAACTCGGCTTTTTGACACAAATTAAAGACTGTGTCTCATCTTAAAAGCCCCTCATGTTTTTGGCATTTTTTATTTTTTTTATTTCTTCTTGTTACTGTTTCTGACTGTGGTAATCTAAGAGAGGACTCTGGGATGTTCAAAATTGGGAGTCGTGAAGACAAAGGGAAAAATAAGTTCAGATGAAAGCTGTGCAATACATTTTAATGAGCTAACAGGAGATGAGCACTGCATTTATATGCCCAGTGCATTCACATCCGTACCTCATAACTGGATTTGTTGTAAATAAATATGAGCAATCAGCTAAGAACCGCAATAAGGGCCCCGGGAAGTGCAGTAAATACCGGGATGGGAGGAAATTGCGTTTCTCCACAGAACGACAGACTGACAGACGTCGCCAGAAGGAGGAAGATAAAAATATAAAGGGGAAGTGCTACAATCTTTTCCTTTGCACCTCCGTATCTAAAGACTGGGTGGAAGGTCAGGTAAAAATAAAAAGGTCATGGTATTTAGACCACTTCAGCACAACCCCGGTAACAAAGCGCTAACAACAGGAAGCAGTAGTGGTCCTGGAAGCAGAGAAAAAGAGAGTCAAAGAAAGGTTAAAAAGAAGTGTTGTATCCTCGGCTCCCTTAGCCCTGCGGCGTGGGGTCACCTCAGAGACAGGAGACTGAATTACCCAGCAGCCCCGGCCGCTCGCAGGATCAGGCGGACAAGGGGAGAGGACGAGAGGAGTTAATGAAGGGAAGAGACAGTTCAGGTCCCCCGAGGGCCTCCAGGCACCTGCCTGGCAAGCGCCCGCTGCCCAGCCTGCTCTGATTGGCTAATTATCAGCATGGATTTAGCCCACAGTCAAATCACTGATTGATTGGAGTGTTTTCAGTCTGTCTTTGGTCTCTCGCCGTCTCTACTTTTTATCCCACTCTCTCAGTGTGAAAACTCTCGGCCGCCGGAGCCCCACTGAGGAGACTCGTGCAGCACAGCGGCAGCACAGCGGCAGCAGGTGACCGCTCCTTCTGCACAGTGTTGACACGCGGCCTCAGCTGTGGCGATTTTGTCCCTCGGTGGACACGTAATTAATTTGTTAAGAGATGGTTTGACTCTACAGATAATTACTAATTACAACCCAATAACATTTTTCAAGGGGAGGCAAGGGAAGAAAAGGCCGTGCTCTTGCTCATATTAGGTCAACATAATTCCAGTAATAGATGTTATTTGCCGTTACCATGGACGCTGTGGAGGTGTGATTAAATAAGGTAGCTATGTTTGCTTATATTCATTCATCAGCGATTAAGTAGCTCCTGGTCCAGCAGGAATCTTGTGTCTGGTTCATTAGACTTTACATTAAAAGCCAAAGGGAATTAATGCTGTGCAGCTTATGCCTGTTAACATTACTCATGGTTGTTAATGTGACTTGTGTTTCCCTGTAAAATCCTTTTTTCTTTCCCATATATCCAAGGGAATTTGTTGAATCGCTCTACTTAATCCGTAGCTAACACAACTTTCAGCGTTTTTATTGCTGTTCTTTTATTTTTGTTTAAAATCAGTTTAAAGCAATTACTTCCTGCAACGTCAGACGTTCTAGTTCTGAGGAAAACAAAGCATGAAACAAAACGTTAAGTTTGGTTTCGCTAGATTTTTTTGGGGGAGCATTCAAATATATAACTATGACACGGCGTCAGAAGCGCTCCCCTTTTGTTGTTTGGTTTCTCTGCCTCCAGTTCAGACTGAGTGCATGAGATGTCATGTTACTCCACAGAAGGAACAAGAGATGAAGAAGTAGCTAAAACAGGCTGAGCACATGTTGCTCTTAAAAGCGCGCAAAGCAGCGACGTCTCCCCGATTCTCTCTGCGCCACATCAGTCAGGAGCCATCCTCTCAGCTCTTGGAGTAAAAACACGAGGCGCGCCGAGTCTGGATGTTTCTCAGTGGGATGGAAACATTTTGCCTGCACACAGCTCCAGCTGAGATCTTCACAGGGAAGCTAGAATCCCGAATCCCAACCTACATTAGCAAAAAAAAAAAGAAAAAGAAGAAGAACAAAGAGAAGTCTCCGAAGAGAGCAGATTTAGCTCCATGGTGGCAGTCTGCTCGGCTGTTTGGGATGTCTCCCTCTATTTAGCTGCAGTGCATCCTGGGACAGGACATCTATAGCAGTCCCGGGAAGGCCCAGGGGAGGCTGGGGGATTAGCACTGCCCTATCTCTTCAGAGCTGGGAATTAATTAAGTAATTATGAAAGCCAAGCAAGGGGGATGAATTATGCATGAGCTCTGATTGGGACGTTTGTGATTGTGTAATCTAATTTCAACCGGCTAACCGTCCCTGTCAGGCAGGTAGAGCTCGCAACGTAGACGCGCACGCCCGTCCTGCAACGATGCATTCAGGGTACACAAAACATAACCAAAGATCACATTCACTGTTGGCAGAATGGATATTTGGAGTGTCTCATTATGTTAATTAAAATGAGGTAATCAGTGTGGATTAATCACCACAGTAATGAGGATTGAACAGCAGATTATGTCCTCTTACCTAATCCATATAATTGTATTTGTAGAAGCATGAGATTAATATGCTAGCATCCAATTAATGATAAAAAGATTGATTAGGCACGTGCTTCTCTTTGGAATTCTGTTCTGAGTGTGAAAAGTAGATTTTTGCTTTTGTCTTGTCTTTTGTCTTTCCTCCGTTTTTTTTTGCTGTTGCAGGCGTCTGTGGATTCCACTAAGGCTTTCTGATGCACTGCTGTTTCTCTACCGGTCTCTCTTTCCCTTTATTGATGGACTTCAATGCCTGTTTGCAGCAAGGAGCTCTCCCTGTTCTCCTGGAAAATACTTCCTGCAGAAGACTTAAAACGGAGTCGATAGCGAGCAGGAGATCAGTGGCGGCGAGATGCACCACAAGAAAAGGCTGTCACATTCTCAATATACATGTGCAGCGCGACCGAGCGGTAGGTTTTAAAGATAACCACTAATGTACAGACGATGTAAACGCACACACAAGGGACAACAGGGCTCCCATTTCCTCTCGGTCACCTGAAAGTTTATCGACCCACGTACATCCTCCTTCCTTTCATTTATTTTGCTTTTTTTTCACGTATTGATTTGTACATCGGCGTATTTTATAGTGTTGCAATATCATATTCTAGGTTTGACCATTTGTGTCCTTTTGCGTCCACCCATTTACATTTTCCCGGCCTCTAATAGCCTCATCTTAAGCTTTTCACGCCTCGCTATATGCTCTGCTTCGCCGGCGCACTGCAGTGGGAACCTCGAGTATTTAAACTGGTCCCCAGTGTTTGAACTCTGCTCAGAAAGCAGAACATAAAGCCGAGAGATGAGAGGGTAGATACAGAGAGGGGAGCTGAGATGAAAGGCTGCGGTGTGCCCTCCAAAGGGAATGCGAGAGCCCGGGAGCACGCTTGCTCACAGTGTTAGTTAGTTCTGTGATTGTTCCTTTGTCTCTTTTAGTTGCTGAAGGATCCGTTTTAAAGCCTGAACACGGGAAAAATGACAGGAGAAGGACTGAAGCTCTGATGTTTCAAGGCCGCATCCTTGCTGCTCTTCACCTCGCTGGATTTCTTGCCATCATTGAACTTTGCAAGACTGCACTACACGGGGGGGAGAGGGGTGGGGTCATAATGCACGGAGAAGGAGACTTTGTCCAACTCACACCGTCGGCCTTTTGCGACGCTTCAAATAACAAGCATGGGGACGATGAGAAGAGCAGGTGTGTCTCAGACATCAAATGTCCACCTTTTTCAACCCCTGTCTGTCTCTATAAGCAGGTGCAATACTTGCTCATTAATTCCATCTCGGGTTACGACCTACCTCAGTGCAGTGGTGCCCTATTTGTCTGTCTCCCTTCAATACCATCGCTTTGGAGCGCCAGAAAAAAAGAAAACTTGAATTTAAGCTTCAATTTTCTGTCATTTTAGTGAGATAGTTTATAATATTATACCCCTTTGTGCCTTTCTGCTACTTTGTCTTCTACTTGTTATTGTGATGTGGCATAAAAAGTGTGCCTCATTGTTCGTGCGCTGTCATTTGTATACTTTCCTAGTCTTTTTTTTTTTTTTTTTTAAAGACCAGCGCTGCTATTTTCACTAGCTATTATCACAGCTCCAAACAAATGGATTTTCACTGAAGTCACAGCTGAAGTGACTGAAAAGTTTGCATCCACGTTTTGTGCTTTAGAACACACAACTTAACCACGGCGGCAATACGACCTCCTTGTTCCATGCAACACGAGCTCCACTTCGTGATTTGAGGCTTCTGCGGATTCAGCCTCCGCTTGCGACTGCTTTGCATGGATTTGACTAGCAACAACAGAAGGATTTGCATGCCTTGAAAAGAAAATGCATCTCAACTGCTGGAGCACAAAGGTCAGCAAAGATGAAGAAAAAAAAAAAGAGACTAGGAAACCAGATAAACTTGTCCCTCTAGCCTCTTGTTTCTACGCCAATACATTGATTATCCCCGTTTACGGATGTCCGATGCAATTTGCCACTGTGCTCCAGCGCACAAACCGTACGGAGAACTTCTAGTTTGAATTTCATTCCACGACCAACCTGACATGTATTATCATTGTCAACCGCAGTCATGTTCATTAGAGATGTTGCACAGAGTCGTTTAGTGCTGGATAAGTGCTACAATTTCCCCTCCGACGATTTTCCATTCCTATCACTCCCCCTCACTCTGCCTCTCCCGGTGCCCCCCCCCCCCCCCTTCTCCTCCCTACAATGGGCTGCCTCCCACCTACAGAAATAAGGGAGATATTGATATGATGGGAGACCATGTGCAGGCAAACAAAGCGCGCCCACACCTGAGCTTTTTATAGGCTAATAAGATGACCGCTGAATGTCTGTACTGCAGGGTCAGCCTCTGCGTTATCCATCCTCTGTCTGCAAAAATCCAGCCTATCATTATCAGCCTGATTGGCCATCTAGTCAGACACCTAATAATAGAGTCCATTCAGCTTGCATGAGGAATGTGGAAATATTGTCACCCGGCTCTTCTGACTTTTTTCCCCCCCTCCCTCTTTCTGCCTGGAAAAGGTAAATTGTGATATTAAATCCTTTTGACTGGTTGGTTCTGTGCTGTAAGATGCCGCCCTGCTGTGCTGCTGTGTTGTTTCATGGGCTGCCACCGAGTCTTGTCCAGGCGAGCCACACACAGTATGGGGTGAATCAAGTATTTCATCATGCACTCGGTTGAAAAATCCTCACAATTCATTGTTGTCAAACTTGAACGGAGGTGATATTTCCTGTCACCGCATTTTGCCGTTTATTTTTTTCCCTCCTCCATGAAAAGTGTGAAGCGTGGTTTTGTTTTGTTTAGTGTAACTGCCGAAAAAGTGCTCAAACGTGTCAGGCAAAACTCAGTGTCACAATCCCAAAGACAGCTTTATGAATCTGGATGTAATTGAAAGCAGAATGTGCTGATACGCAGTCTTCACTCCGCGTAAGTTGTGACAACACTGTCACATCCTGAATCAAATATTTCCATTGCAAATCTCACACCTCTAATATGTTAGATATTAAGCTATTCTAATATAACATGGCAACTGTATTCCGCCTCTGTCTCAACAACAAAAAGCAATTATGTTAATCACAAATAACGCACGTATAAAGCCAACATTGTTTTGTTTTTTTCACCGCCCACTCTCTACAGCAGAGAGAAGTGCGCTGGCGGCAACTTTTGAGTGTTACCTCCATCCAGAGCTGTCAGTGTTTCCCACCAGATCAAGGCTGTGATTAATAAAATGGGCCTCCCGGTCCCCTCCAGTCTATTCTCACCTTCTCCCTTTACACTGCTTTCGCATCACATGCTTGTCTCTTAGTGTCTGCACCCCTGTCATATGCTCTCCTTATGCTCATTCTCTCCTCCTCGACAACGCTGTTGCTCCCATTCAGCCTTCCTACCTGCATGAACACAGAATTCCTCCCCCTTTCTTCTTTTTTTTTTTCTTTTTTACTGCTCTCCATTGCTGCCTCTCTGGAGCCCCTGGTAAATGATGCATGGTCGGCTCACAGCCGCCGAGCAATCATTAGTGAGGTGGCACAGGTGAACAGGAGCGATAGATGATGAAGAGAGAGAGGGATAGAGGGAGTAACAGAGGACAGCAAAAGTCATGTTTCCACCCTTAGGCGTTTCCCTATATCGTCACAAAACTAGAAGTTGTTTGTGTAAAACACTAGTCGGTGGCATTTCTTATGCCAGTGGTCATTAATCTAAACGCATAAACACACACGCACACACACACAGGCACATGCAGGAATGAAGCCATAATGTTGCTCTCGCAGATGAAACCCTGACTTACAGTGTCCTAAAGCCCGGTGCTACCATAAAAAAAGCAAGTGTGGACTAGACAAGCATAGCGATTGTGCTGAGCAGCCAATATTATGAAGTGTACATAATGCTTCCCTCCTGAAATATCATCACTCAACAATGCCCTGACGCCCCTCATCATAAACAAAATTTGGGTTTATAGTTCATATCAGGGCTAATAAACTGAGACATTACCTGACAAAGGCCCACAGTGGGTAAGAAACTCCTACATATGGAGCTTACTGGAGGAAAGATTCAGCGCACAGGAAAGACTTCTTCCCCCTCCTCTGATCAATAAAGAAAATGCTCTTTGCTTGATATAGTGTGGCAATAATATTGTGTTTTTCTAATCGCCGATGATTTGATCACTGGTCTGTACTCCAAACAGATGCTAAGTTTAATTAGTGTTCGCGCCTACTCTTCGGTACAGCGCCGAGTCTCAGCACCTCGCAGCGACACATTTACATAATTTGCACACATCTTTCCGCTTCTCCATCTCTGACAACTCATATTGTATAAACATAGCCTTTCAAACACTTTCTTCCCTTGTGTATGTGTCAACAGAGCTTTTTTCACACCGGATACTCATAGCAGGGAAAGCACAAGACAAAATGGTTAGATTATAAAGAGCTGCGTTCCATTTAGTGGAGCTGGTCTTGGGGTATTATTAGAATGGGTCACGGTCGTGGTTTACTGGGACATGTGCTGCAAGCTCATTGAGTAGGTGGTCTATTATGATGTGCATACGTATACAGTTGATCTGTAGCCGGCGAGATTCGTCCGCGCTCCTCAGTGTACATCACTCATGTTTTAATGTAGGATCCGTCAGCTGTTCACATTACAGTTGCATCCCCTATCATCTCAGACTGGCGATGTGAATCACATGTACCCTCCTCAGCGAACGGTCTCTCTATTTACGCCCATGCCCAAGTGCACAAACAGCCTCGCTTCTCCTCGGTCCACTGTTTACTAATGATGCATGAGCACGGCTGAGAGGAGAGCTCAATCGGATCATGGCCATTAGAGAATAAGATGAGCATTAAGCTTCCAACCTTTTCCCGAATATCAGCGGGATATTTGTGACTGATGAATTGATTTTAGGACCCACTGTGAGGTTCTGTGAATTGATCTACAATTAAATCGGTTCACCTAAGTTGAAATAAACCAGTGTAAAAAGTTTTAAAGTCGCTGGGCAGTAAGTGAACTGACCTGTCTGTGCGTGTGAAGACCATTTTCATTTGTTTGCTAAGGTGCTGTTCTTGTACATCGTGGGGGCGTTAGGACAGAGTCTCTAATTTTTTCCACACTGTTCTGTCACCTTTAATTTTATTAACTTTTTTTTATTTATTTTTTTTTTCTCTGCCCAGAAGCAAATGAAAAGCAGAGTTTCTAGGGCAACAATCAGTGTAATTGTCCTAAGTCTGACACATGCAATCTGCTAAAAGCCCTGAAGCCCAAAGGCCCAGGTGTACCCAGGGATTACAGCGGTGGAGGACAGGTGAAGTCGATGCACGCTGACAGGGGCACATACACACATTCATTCATTCTGTCTTTTTCTCTCACACACACACACACACACACACACACACACACACACACACACCAACCTGCACATCGTCACACCCAACCAAATTAACATGGTCTTTACAAGTTAAATACAAAACTTCAAAGCATCAGAACTGATGAGTAAAAGGACAGCAGTTGCATTAAAACTGATTGTGTTGAGGTGTAAGGATCATCCAGAAAAATGCATTCAAATAATTCACATAAATAAATATACTATTGGAGAAGAAGAATCCCCAAATTCAAACTCTTTTTTACTCCAGTAGAAGTACATAAATACTATTAGGGTAAAGTACTTAAAGTCAAATGTAATTATAGTTGTCGTATGGCACATACTCTATATAATTTATTACGCCACAGCTTGTAGCAATGCATAATATTTCCATATGTTACACATGTTTTCATATGTTCTGTATGAAACCATTAGTATGCAAATTAGCACGCGACTGTCACGAGCGAAGCCACGTAGTGCAGTGGAGAAATTAGAAAATTCCAAACGGGATTAAAATATTAAGCTCAGCGCAGGTGGATCAAAAACTGTACTCAAACAGAAACTTTCCACCGAAGATCTAGAGAATCTAGGACGTTGCTTCCTGATAACGACAGAGGACACCGCTCTGGAAGTGCAGCAAGATAAATTCGCGATCATTCCCCAAGCCAAACTCTAATGATGGGCATTATTCATTTTTTTCCCACAGATACTGTTTTCTTGGTCAGCAGAAAGCCTGAAGATTGCCGGCTTTATTTTTTCCTTATTCACTGCTACCGAAATCTATTAAACAAGTCCTCCGCTGGCCTGCGAGAAATAATTAGTCTGCTGGATAGGTCAACTTAATCATTCCTGAAAATAATATTCAATTATCTCCACAGCAACTTCTAGAGCATGTCTCCTATTTTTAGACCCCCTCTGTTTTACAGAGATAGGGAGTTTGATCCTTTTTATGTCACGCCTGCAACACAAAGCAACGGAGAGCCAGCGGTGCTAAACAGTCCTGGACGGATAACCTATTATGCCTTAATAATAGACCCAGCTTTCTTATTGTCTCGTCCTCTGTGTGGTGCACCACATATGAGTTCCATCTCGCTAGAGTGTGCATCTACCCAGCTTCCCTTTCCAGGTTTCCGTGGCGTGCCCTTGACTTCTATTCTTCAATTAGTCTTAGCAAAGTATAGAACAAAATAATAACCAATGGAACGTTCAATTTAGTCATCATCTCCAACGTAATTGGAGATATGTTTTGGGGGGAAAAAAAAGAACAAAGGGACAAATTGTCTAATTACAGCTTGCAACATTACTAACATCCAGCATGACCTCATCGAGTTTGGCGGAAGTGTGTCACCAAATTCAGCCATTTAAAAGCCGTCGAATGAGCTCCTCACCTCGGTGCCATGAGTCACCGCTAAGTGATGAGAAAATGAAAGGCTAGGTGTCGCACACTCAGCGTAGTCATAATGCAGAGCGCGGAGATATTATACGGAAGAGCAGAGCTGCAAAAGTGGCGGAAAAACACAATCAGTATCTACGACATGCACGGACATGTAAACAGAAAATACATTTGCAGCTCCGCGAGTGTAGTCTGCCTCAAACACAACCTGCAAACCTCATTTCATGCATAACCTCTCTTTCTCTCGCTGGTTTCTGTCTTTGTCTCTCTCTCTCCATGCCTGTCTATGTCACTCTCCTCCTACCCCTCTCTCTCTCTCTCTCTCTCTCTCTCTCTCATCAGTCTCAATAAAGAGAAAAAGGCAGACTAAATAAATAACACAGAGTGTATTCTGTGCTCCAAGAAACTGGATAATTGTCATTTGAGGGGGGGAGGCGATGGGAGTCATCACTTGTCCAGACGGATTATGACCTTTCAAGTTGGATTTGAGCAGAGTACAGCAGTGATGTTCTGTTGCCAGCTACTGTCACATCTTAGGGGATGGCCTTGCTGTAGGCTCCGCATCGTGTCTGCCTCCAGCCATGTTAAACATTCTGCGCTTCACTCTGATACTCTTATGTACCTTATTTAATCTTTCCATGTTTAATCTCAAGGTACAAGTCATGCAAGGATAAACCCTCCCCTCACTGACCACCAGTGTGAGTCAGAGCAGAAGGAATGAATATTAGCCAAACAGCGATACTGCACATAGGGAGTAATGCTGGGCAAAGCGATAATCTGTATTTATTCTGTTTGGCGGCAAATCAAGCAGCGGACGGGTGATAAAATTTAAAGAAAACCGCAGCATTGAGTTTGGAGAACGTCTTCTGTGATACTCAACAGAGGATCTTAACGTCTCTGGAGCTCTAGTCACTGATATCTCCCATTGTTGTTCATGTGGGTTGAGATCTGGTGACAGTGAAGACCTTGGTGTACGATTAATATCATGGTCACCATCATCAAACCATTTAATGAGACCTCATGTGCCGTATGGAAGCGTCCGTACTTAAAGGGGAATTACCGTTTTTTACTCACCTGTATAACTTTGGTGTCATTTGGAGTCGTTCAGAAGATATTTAGATCCAGCGGAGCGCCGCGTATATACATATAATGGGAGTGACTGGGGCACCGGAATGCAGCCTCTAAATAACGCACTATCTGCTGCGAAACTTGTTCTCCGCATCCTCCTTTCAACGAGCTCCTCATCCGTATACTCTGGTTCAAAACGGTAAGGACGTCCATCATAAACAAAGTCGTCGTCCACAACCTCAGAATCGGAAAAATATTCAGCCATGTTGCCAGAAACTAGCAGTAGCAAATTACAGGTAAACAAGCCGACCGTCAGAGGTTAGTAGCTCAATCTACAGACCCCGGATGATGATAACAGGTAACTCCGGACTCAACAGGGAATAGCACTAGCGTATCATAACAAAATATTGGTGGAATTAACGAGTTTCTCGGCAGATGATGCGTTATTTAGGGGCTGCGTTTCGGTGCCCCAGTCACTCCCACTATATGGATATACACGGTGCACCGCTGGATCTAAATATCTTCCAAACGACTCCAAATGACACCAAAGTTATATGGGTGAGTAAACGATCGTATTTTATGCCAGAAATAAGGTCCAGGTTGTAAAAAAAACTGCCATTCCCCTTTAAACGATTCTCCACTCAACTATTGAGGGGTTTCTCTTCAGTCTGTCCCCCATGTGCATCTCATATACTCACTTAGTCGTAGCCTTTACAGAGAGCAGCTGTTCTAAAATCCAATGTCGTGCAGGTATCTCACTGGAACATCTTAAGGGCAAATGAACTGATGTGTTTTCAGCCTGGAGAGGCATCAACACAACAGTGTTGACCGTCTCCAGGGCTGAAGAGGCAGACAAATCGGGGTCAATGAAGGTCACTTTAATAAACTTGAGCAATGGGAGATTACTTCCAGCCCTGTTTTAAACAACGAGTGATCTCTGCGTCTTTGGAACCTCATCACCAATGTAACAATACTTTACAAGTCTTTAGTTTGTTGCCTAGTCAGGCAATGCTTTGAAAAAACAAAGTTACAACACCCTGCTTCAATGCCAAAGCTATGCTCACCTCCCTCTTCGTTCCCCCTCGTGGTGTCCACACCAGACACTAACGGCGCCATCCAGTTTCACAATGAAGTGTGTTGCAGAAGATCCATGCCAGTTCCCGTCCTGGTTGCAGATGGTCTCATTTATGAAAGGCTGCTCTCTTGTGGCCGCTGAGGGTAAAATGTGACCCAGGGATGCGGGAAGGCTGGATTGACAGGAAATAATATGCTCTCATAAAGAGAAGACTGCTTCTTTTATGGACTCAAGACAGATTATGTTCATATTAGATAGGAGCAGCGAGGGTAGGGGGGATGGCGATTATGTTCTTACATTTATTTGATGTAAGATAGATAGATAGATAGATAGATAGATAGATTAAAAAAAAACTACCTCACAAGCTCAGTCCTGCTCTGCAGTAAAAGCTTGTTGCCTGCTAAATCCAGAGCGGATCTGTGCGCTCTGGGGTCCGGGTTTTCTATCTCTCCCCTCCCATCTATTTCCTCCTTCGCTTGCTCCTAGTTTACCTTCACTTGTTCAGTCTTCACACTGAGAGAAGGAGGAGGATGATACGTGATTGGCCAGGCGGGCACTGGTAGTCCGGAGGCTGGCATTGTGAGGCTGGCGTTGATCCCCGTGTTCATGTTTACACCTTGCGGACGGGGACGAGACCAGACAGTCAGGGGTCCAGAGCAAACTCGGGAGTCCAGTTTTTGGTGTTCGCGGCCACCTGACAGCATCACCCAGTGGCACTTGTTTTTTGTTTTTTTCTTTACGGCAACAAACCAAGTTTTTATTTACCGGGAAACGGACCCTGTCGTTTAATTGAACCTCTCCGTTCAGAGCAGCGATGCGTCAAACTTTTTGGTGACTCTCGTTGCGCCTCTGCGCGTACGGCTCCCAGTGAAGTGGAGCTGGAAATGAAGTCTACCAGGAGTAGTCCGGGCAGTTTGTTTCTTTATATTCACACGTCGTGATATCTGCGGACCTCCTCAAACTTTGATTACGGACGGAAATTACGCCCTTTCAGTCATCCCCAGACCTCCACGAGCTGCTGTGATGGATGTGTTTTGACCGTGATTGTTGGCGTTAAGAGCAAAGAGTCAACTATTTAACGTAACAGCGGCGCCCAACTCAATTATTCAATCGCTGGCCTCGTCGGCGATTGTTTGAGAAATCATCCAGGACTTGGTTGGACAAGATCCATTGGTGTGTGTCAGAAGCTCCAGAGGTCGCGCTGCGTGGACAAACCGGGACGTTTCGCGACGGCGTAGCCGGAAAAGATGCACTCTGTTCGGACGCAGCGTGACCAAGGTCTCGGTCCTCTGGTTCTTCTCCTCCTTGTCGGGGGTTATGTCGTGTCTGGCACTGGTAAGTTTAATTAAATATTAATTTGATCTCAAATCACTGGGAAATGCTTGCGCAACACAACGCACAAACACAGTTATGCTGACAGACATGCAAAGTGCTTGTTTTTTTATTCATTTGTGTACTGATGCAGTCAAATAAAATATTCAGACTTTCTACATATTACTAAACTGTCCAACCTCAGAGTTGCATTCAGACCACAGATTCGGGTCCATGGGAATTTAACTAAAAAAAAAAAAAAGCCTATAGTGATGTAGTTTTGCTGGATCAGTGCAGATGTCTGGTGTTGCCTGCTGACCAGCATTTTTTATACCCACAGCAAAGTCTTCAGTCTTACAGTAGACCTGAGCTCAGAGCTCTCCTTTCTACTTGGAGCGGAAAAATCAAACTCCCCTGGTGCGCAGGGAGTAATTAAGGTTTTGCTCCATGCCTTCTTGGCCTCTCCAAAAAGAAAAAAGCAAAGCCTTGTGAAAACTAAGAGAGAACACTTGAAGTGCTTTGGGGAAATAGATTTTTTTTATTATATTCCCCCGCTTGCAATCTACATTCTAAATTTAGTGACACTTGTTTTAAGCCTGGGTGTACACGCTGCTTTTCAAATGCTGTGCTCATAAACCATTTATACCTTTTTTTTTTTAATCATTATTTTATTGGAGACAGAATTTCAGTCTGGAAGAAAGCGTGCTTTGATCGGGGCAGGGCGGACTTTTATCAGCGGATTGCCCAGTGTTAATGCCATCAAAGCCAGCAGCCAGCTCTCATGGAGATGAAATTGCTTGGCACACAGGGCAGGTCACTGTTGGTGAGCTGATGGGACAAGACCTGGACACCAAGGTGACACTCCCCGTCTGCAGTGTTAGATTAATGATTTCTTTCGGTGCAGCCTAGTGCTGTGCGAGTCTGAACCTCTCCTGCCCTCCCTTTGCCAGATCTGATTGAAACACAAGAAATATGAGGGTTTAGTGGATTGTGGATTAAGCTCGGTTTACAGTAGGCAAAAAAGAACAATGCGAACAACAACAATGTGTGCAGAATCTACACAAGCCCTCCTAAAAGACCGCTCTGAGAAATAAATATGACCCTCTTGTGAAGACCCTCGTTTTTTAAACTCAGTGGCAGCAATAATCTTCGGGAGGATACGCTGACTGTCTGCCAAGAATGCGAACATGTCTTTGAACGCCAATAAGAACCCCCACCGTACCTCCCAAGGTCCTCATGTGTGTGTTATTCCCTGAACAGGCGAGGCAGAAAAGCAGCTTACGTTTATTAAAATTGTGGGCGACTCTGAAATCCTTGCATGAGAAATGAGAAATGTTGATATAAACAGTTAAGGACCGCAGTGAGGTCCTGTAAGGGGAGCAGGGCCAGGAGGAGGGGGACACCGGGGCACAATAGCACAGTGTGCCCCAGTAAAGTTTCTGTCTAGGAGAGAGGAAGGCAGAGATATATTTAGGGAATGCATGGTGGGACAGACAGATTGCATTTATCTTCTCTCCCTTTGTGTGTAAACCTTTTCCTCCGTCGCCTCCCTCTAAAGATCCCTCCTGTCTCGGTTTCTGCCTGTATTGTGGATGTGCTGAGCTCACATTTCTGCTGTGGTGCTCCTCTTTCTGTGTTGACATACACATTAATTACCCAGCCTGCCAGGAACACTTGTCTGGAGTAACTACCCTGCTGTCCACTGCCTCGCTCCGTGCGTGTCATTATTAATGACTTCATCAGAATTAGAAAACCGACGTACTGTTTGCGATCTGGAGAAGACCGGGTGATCAGCAGGCCCTCAGGAGGCGGGGTGGGGGGCTTGAGACCAGTGTGCAGACTGGGAGGTCAAAACAGGAGGTGAGCGAGCCTGAGGTTAGCGAAGCAGCAGAGGGGCAGCCGAGTGTTCGGAGTTAGGGAGCGTAGCATGTCAGACACTCCCATAGCGCCGTGGATGAATGGTGACACTAAAAAGAATCCTCTGTCTCATTTGTGTCAAGTGCGGGAATCCTCTTGAAGTCTAACATTCTTCAGCGTAATGTGTGAGCTAGTAAAAAAAAGCTTCTGAAATATTTGTTGCCCCGTTTTACAGTTTGGTCAGAGGAATTCTGCAATTTTCTGACGGCTAGGGTGTGATTTCAGATGCACGGAAGCGAAAGGAATGTGACAACAAAGCGAACCTCAGACAAACACCAAAGCAGATTTGGCTTCAAAGACGCTCAACAGATTGAGATGTCAGATTAGATTAAAGTGTCTCTGAAACATGTAGTCATAACAAAAGTGCTGCCAGGCTGTTGCATCTGCAGAGATTTGGACAGGTGGTTGGACACCGTGATAAATAAACAGACTGACGGCTTTCTTTTTTTTTTTCGGGCCAGGTTATGGGCTAGACTAGTTCCACATGCGAGTCCTGCTTGCAGATCAAACCAGACCAGACCACACACTGTCCCGAGGCAGTGCATTAGTTTTATGGCCCTCAGGCGGCAGTGGATGGGATCGCTGGCCAGCCGCTGCCCTCTCTGCTGTATTATTCATACGTGCAAAGTGGTCTTTGTTAATATTTAAAATGTGCTTATGATGCTCAAATCCTTGACATCAGAGACAGCAAAAGGGGAAAGAAGTGGGAGGGGAACAGCTGCTCGGCTCTCATTGGTGTAACTGACCCTGATGTCTGCGGGAGGTCGTGAGGGATTTTAGGGCACCAATTGGCATTTATAGACTAGATAAAAGAGTGGCAGCTTCGTGCAGGCGTGCGAATTGCAGCTGTGAGCGGTTGCGGATGATGATGCGTGTGAACCGAACAAGAGCGGGGGTTATGCAGGGTAATGCTATCCGTCTGAACGTGAAGAGGCAAAAAACGGAAAGAAGAGATGGAAGAGAAATGAGTCCGTGAGAGACACATTGAGATAGATTGATCTCAGGGCATGGCTTTTAAATATCCTTTATGAGAAGAAAACTCCGTAGCAGTGGCATTCAAGCATCATTAAACCCCTGGCACAAAGCAGACAATGAGGTTGTGAGTGGGGGCAAAAGAAAAAAAAAGTGGAAAAGAGTGAGGAAAGCAAGAGACGTGCACCAGGACCAGGTTAGCAAAGCAACAAGAAACACTGGAGGATATTGTCGAGGAGGGAGGAGGCGAAGAGAGACTCACAAATCCACTAGGGGGATGTTTTTATTAAGGCTCTTATCGATGGAGAGAGCTCACAGTATTAAGAGTAGACATGTTTAATGCTTTGCCAATACTGTGCATGTTAGGCCGGACCATAAATCTGCAGCTAACAGCAAGGGTGCTGTAGGAGGGCAAAACAGAGAGGTAAATGGAGGATGGAGCTGACTATAAAGAGCGAGGAGATGAATTAGTGGCAGAGGAAAGTTTCGAGCAGAGATCGGCAGCCTCGAGATGAATATAGTTTTAAGCACAGGTCATTATTTTTCTTCTGCAAAGACAATATGTTCTCAGAGTATTTGAAGTCCGGGGTAATAATGATCTAATCAATATTGCCGAGCCTGCCAACTCCTTCCGAATGCGTTATTTAAAAAGCTTACAAAAATACTGTATATAATTATCAGCAGCTGAAGGTGTTGGAATATTTCATGACACGGTTTTAACATTGTTTACCTCGCAGCAGATGGTCCCTCCTGCCTGCGTGCGTTCTTGATGAAAAACAGGAATGCTTCAATTAAGTCAGAACATTTAAACCTAGTAATGTTGGATTTTTTAAAATGTTTTTGACTGAGCTGTCTATTCCAAGGTCGGGCTATATTTTTATATATTTTTTAGAAAAGAAATGAATATTTTATCATTGATCTGTGAAGGTTACGTTGTGGAAAAGTTTTTTGGCACTATTCTTGAAATAGGCAACAAGTGGAGTTAAAAAAAAAAAAAGTGGAGAGGGGGATGGATGGATGGATGAACCTGGTGTGGAGGAGGGATAGTTTCGGTGGCAGATGGGAGCTGAGTTGCTGCTCTGCCGGCAGGACAGGGTACCCCCTGCCCTTCCATCCTGCCCTGTGGGGGGAGATGGGTGGAGCAGACAGGGAAACAGGAAGAAAACCTCTGTGGGGTTCCATTGTGCTTTAGATGAATAGGAGACTCCAGAAAGCTTTTTCTGCCCCTTTGTGTGGGGTAAAGGGGGACAGCAAGAGAACACACACACACACACACACACTCATTCACAACTTCAGCGGGAGCCATACTTGCGTGAATGTGCACTTTAGAGGTGTGTTGCTCTTACGTAACCCGCTCGTGCAAATGAGCGCGCACCTGTTTGTGTGCTCACAAATCCCCCATTCTCGCTCTGATTAAAATGCTAAGATATGCTCGGTGACAGCTGACATCAAAAAGACAGCACCCACCCACACGCGCCCCGACCCACGCACGCATGCACCCACTCATGCAAAGCGGAGCCACACATCCTCCCGACGAGGAGGTAGCATTTTTATGTGTATAATAGAGGAAGACCTGCAGGGTCACTTGGGAGGAGTGAGTGAGTTAGTGCAGGAATTTTCATTTAAGCATCTCAGCAGCACTCTGAGCGTCGTGACCAATAGGATCAGGATTCTCCACGGGGGGTAATGCCAGATCCAGAGCAACCCCCTTACCCTGAGATAGACACACGTACATACACACACATGCACGCGCGCACACACACACACACACGATAGAAGTTGTTGCACTGAAGTCCATAGATCAGAGGCAGTGTCAGCATTTGATTGGCTATGCTGTGGTCCAACACTCCGCGTGTGTCCTTGTCTAAAAAAGGAGTTTTTTTCCCGACTATGTAGATTCCCATCATCTTAGAAGAGGCTTTTTTGTCTTCAAAAAGGCATCTGAGCCAAGTCCACTCCGAGCTCAGACCACAGCCAATCTGTTAATGCTCGTGTTTGTGTCTGTTTGTGTCTGCGTGTGTCATGTGGGCTTGGCTGACTGGAAGAAAATTCTTCTTAAAGCGCGCTAATAACACGCTTTCCGTCAGGAGAGGAAATGTGCTCCATTAGAGATGGCAGTGGCAGTTAGTGTTGGTTCTTTAATGAATTTGGCATACAAAGCCACATTCCTCAACATCCACATTAATGAATTGCTGTCGCACGTCCCCATTTCCCCTTCCTCTCCCTTCAGTTTCTTGATAGTCTCATCAGGCGTATTTATAGCTTTATAGTCTCACATATACGAAACCTCTGTCATCCATATCTCCCTCACTCCATCATTTTTTTTTTTCTACCCAGCTCTCTGGCAGAGTTTGGGAATTGCTCTTTAGAAGGCAGTGTGAAAAATCCCATTTCTCTGAGTGTAACGCTTATTAGGGTCCCATCTGCCCTCAAGGTACTTATGAATGTGTGGGGGGGAGTTTGGGTTGTCGAGGGTGGGTAAGGGAGGGGAACGAAGGGAGCTTTGTCATGCCTGTGCGTTAGTGGATGTGGGTGCCAATTGGGGGCTTGTGCGAGGTGGGAAGGGGCTCTTAGCACCGCAGAGCACACACCGAGCAGCTGGTGTGTCTAAAGTAGGGGAATGACACATAGACCTCCCCGGAGAGACGGGCGTATTGAGCGTACGTGTGCAAATCTCTGGCTGAGAAAGGGAACGGAAATGATCCTGCGTCCTTCTGTCTGCATGGCAGGCAGCTAGGCAACAGCAGGACTTTCAAACAACTTACAATTTTTATTTTTTTTTACTCCCCCCCTCTCCTCCTTTCTGTTTTAAATCAAGGCGAATGGTGCTTAATGAGCGTATTTGTAAATGTGTGTGCGTGTGTGTGTGCCGAGGATGGGCGGGCTTGATGGGTTTTGTGTGATTGGCAGCGGGCTGCTGTGTTATTTAATGCAGCGACTGTTGTGGAGTTAAAGCATCATGTTTGTCTCTTAAGCTCATTGCCCTAGTCAGTAATGGCGCCCTGATTGGCCACTTAATCACAGGTCAACAAGGGCACATCCCTGCGCTTTACTTTTACCTTTTACCCTTCTCTCTTTTCATTGTCTCTTTTTTTTTACCTGCACCTTCCCTTTCTCTTTAAAGTTTAAAGATCATGCTGCTGGGAAAGAATCTGGCTTCGTCCTGAAAACATATGCAGTCACATACAAGCAGCCACAGTAGCCGCAATAATCCCTGTTTCTGCTTAGACTCTTGGATCGCAACCATAGCAAAGAGAAAGAATGAGATCTGGCCTCATCCACCCTTTAATTCCTCCACCCGTCTTCAGCTCCAAGACTTAATTCTTACTTCTTCTCCAGAGGCTTTGACTGGGAGCCTCCAAACACACAGTAAAGATTCTGTTCTCGCTTTGGATGCAGGTCTTAATCAAGGGCTGACAGGCGCATCTTGGCTCTGGTTTGCCGTGTGTGTGTGTGTGTGTGTGTGGGACGGGTGCACACTGATGGGATACCAACTGTAGGTATTACTCCCTCTTCTGCATGGGTCAAAGCGGGGTCACACTCTCAGTCTCAATCACCGCGCAGCTCGAGCACACACCCATCCCTCTTGCTCTGGCAGCCATTCTGATTGCACAGGAGGAAACTTGGTTGATTCACCCGGCACATTCACCGCGGCAGGTGTTTCGCAATGTGCGCTGCAAAAAAAAAACACGCTAGCAGGCGTGAGCCGTGGAAAGAGTTAGGAATCGTTTTAAATGAGCGCCATGTGTGAAGTGGAGGGAGGGGATGAGGGCTAATGTGGCAGATGTACCTGCATGTAATTAAGGTTAGATTTAAGTGTATGAGCTCACACACACACACGCGCATCAAGTGTGTCAGCGGGTGTGTGTTGCAAGCCTCTTACCTGCTGCTGACCAGATGGGCTCGACGGCCGACCTCGCGCTCACCTCTCCCCGCCGCCCCCTTAGATTAGCCGGTGAGCTGAGCTAAGGCACACGGGCATTATAGTGGACGTATGAACCCCCACCCGGCCTGCAAAACACACAGTCCTATACACATGCACACATAAAACACATGCACAGACCTCATTTATCACGTAGGCTATTTAGGATGACAATATGCTGTGTGCGTGTGTTTGTGTGTGTGTGTGTGTTTGGCTGGTTGGGCAGCGCCCGTGGCCTGCTGTTTATGGGGATTATGAAAGCAGATGGACAGCCATGCTGACTGGTGAGGGTTCATTAACTCTGGGTGTCTCTGTTCTGACTCTGCCGCTGCTGCTGCTGTTGCTCGGCTTCACTTGTCTCCAATCCTCAGCAGCAACAAGACCTGGCGCGCGTGTTACTGTTTGTGGCAAAGGAAGCTGTATAGATGTTTATTGATCGGGCATGAGATGTGGAGCTTGAAATTTCTGCCTGATAAGTTCAAGTGGTCGTGGCTGACACTTTTCAGTTGTGAGCTCTCTAATGCCTTCACGCTAAGCACTGTCTGGATTTAAGAAATTTGCGTGTTTGTTCACTTTTATACATGAGAAGTGTCAGGACACGGGATTTAGCATGACGCAGGATCTTCCGCAGAGGACTATTTCCATGACATTTCCCGGCTCTGAGATGAATAGGTGTAGTTATAGTGGATCATTAAACTCGGAGCAGTGTCGCTCTCTGTCTATAGTTTCAACCTTCACGCTGCAACCGGCTCCCGCCATCCTCGTCTGTGGCTTAATAAGAGAAACATGCATCACGTAGGGACTGACAGACACACCTGTGGAGAGCCAGTCAGACAGCCAGACGGACCGGCAGATTCCTGGACAGATGGGTTGCTTGGAGCCCATCGGGGGCCTCGGTGCCTTCAGACACGCAGAGAATGAAAGATGTACCCGGAAATGAGACAATACAGGAAATGTGCTTGTCTGTTCAATGTCAGAATTGAATACTGGTCATTAGAAATGTTTTTTTTTTTGTCTTTAAATTGCTTATATTGTCCAACCAAGAATCCAAAACCAAAGATATTCAATGTAAGAAGGTATAAAACGATAAAGAAAAGCAGCCATTCCCATTTTCCCATTTGAGAAACCAGATAATCAGTATTTTTTAATCCTCATATATTGCTTAAAGGAATAAATAAAATGTTTGGTAATATTTTCCTATCTAATAAATTCACCTATTTGCTGTCTTGACTAAAATACTGCTCTTGTGTCCTTACAGTAGTGCAAAACTAAAGCGAGACGTTTATTTTTTTAAGGATTAAATAAAGCCAGACGAGCTGATTTGTGATGACAGTTTTCTCATTTAACTTTCAGCATCAAACAAAACATGCTATTTTCTTAAATCCCTTACTTATCCCTACTGTTCCCTTAAATCTTTATCAAATTATAGTTGCCTAACTCACGGTTGATCAGCTGAGTGAGAGGAAAAAGTAGCACCCTTTTAGAGGAAAATTAAACCTTTCTGTAACTTAAGTCATATCATTTTCTCTCAGCTGCATGACTCAATAACAGGTACCTCTCCTGTGTTTGACCCTCTGTGCCCTCGAGAGTAAATAATCCCCTTAATGGAAGAATATTGTACTTTTTCCACCGAAACAGTGGCAGGCTGTAACTTCACGGCTGCTTTTAAGGCCTTTGCGTTGCCGTGAGGGTGAGATACTATGAATGGCAGAGGGAGAAGCAGCATTTATGCGTCCCCGTCAGCGTCCGCCCACGCGGGGAGGGTGCGCCTGCATGTGCGAACGCGGGCCCGCGAGAAGCGCGTGCCGAGGCGATGCCGCTCCCGGCGTCCGCCTTTATGCTCGCGCGCGCGTGAGTTTGTGAGTGACGGTTACACGGCGGTGTGGAGTGTGTAAATCTCCTTCCCTTTACAGCTCTCAGCAGTGGGCCTTACATTAGCACAACAATTTACACATCTGTCCTGAGGCGAGGAACTGGCGACTCTGAGAACAGTGAAACCTCAGTGAAAGAAAGAAGCATATGTGTGTGTGAGAGAGAGAGAGACTCTGTAAACAAGAGGCTGAGGTTTATTAAAACCCCAGCACCACTCACCATCCTTTTGTCCTTCTATTCTCTGCGTCCCTCACCTCTTCTCCCCCTCTTTCAGCCAGGGGAGCGATTACATGCCTCTGTCTCTCTTGTCTTTCATCTCTCTCTGTGAAGAGGAGAGGAATGAAGGTCTTCTGTGGCGTGTAATTACACAGAGACATCCTGGATGAGGGCGTCTGTCTCCACAAACAAAAAAAAAAGCAACCCCCTCTCCCTTTAAATACCTCTTGATAGCGGGAGATCTAAAAAGAGACATTTAGCTGCCTTTGATCCGCCACAGGGCCCCTTGTCTTTACCTGCCACTTATGAAGGCCTAATAAGTACTATCACAAGTCTATTTATTTCATTAGAAGCCCCGACACTAACATGCGTGGCCCGGCTCCAGGACCGTGGGAATGAAATGCTCCTCTATTCATTTTAAGTGCAGAGTCATAATCGTGACACATTTAAAGGCCGGTGTTCCAATCTCGCCCATGAGTCATATTGTTGAATGATTACGGTAGGGTGGATTTTTATGGGCTTACATTGGTATTGGCTCAACCTCTAATTGGCCCAAAGCACATTTGCATTCTGGGAAGGTAATAACGGGGCTCTTTGGAGGCACTTTAAATGAGAAAGTCACTGCACTCTGCCTTAATTCTGCTCATAGAAGCGCTGATGCCTCCAGATGGCTTTTTTACTGAGTGTGATATGGCCATTTTGTGTGCATGATCATACACTTAGCCGGTGCTTTGGGAACTGCTAACTTGCTAGCATCTCCGTTGGCCTCCATTTTTGCACCGTAGTGTTTTATTGCATCGTATTAGACACTTGAAACCGAAGAGAAATTCAAGAAAATCCAACTAATATTACATACTGACGAGGCGTTCCTTGTGAATGCTGTGATTTTTCTTTTTCTCTCACCTTTTAGCACGTTCTCTTTGTGATTGTGTCTAAAGGTACACTTGAGTGTTGCTTGATTGAAGCAAACAGAGGTCGTACAGTGTGGTTTTGATGCTCTGCAAAGGGCCCCGGGGTCAAGCAGCTCCCTGTTTGTAGGCCTGAATGTGTTTATGTGTCTTTTCGCTTGTGTGAGTCCGCCCCTATTCACAGAGACTTAACTGTTTCTCTGAACTCACAGGGAGATGAAGTGAGCGTTCCTCCGCAGCTCAAACAGACTCGGCGTCAGACAATAGGCCCGAGGTCCTCCGTTGCACTTAGCGGAGGCTGCTCAATAGACTTGGAGTGGTGTAGCCGTGCAGCTGCCGGACAATGGCGTG
This sequence comes from Chelon labrosus, assembly GCF_963514085.1. Classification (NCBI taxonomy): domain Eukaryota; kingdom Metazoa; phylum Chordata; class Actinopteri; order Mugiliformes; family Mugilidae; genus Chelon; species Chelon labrosus. The sequence goes on along the minus strand of NW_028181719.1, from coordinate 26,450 downwards.
CTCAGCAGAAAAGGCAGCCGGCGACCTCGAGGCGTGCCCTCGACCCCGTCGGCTCTGATCCCTGAACCTTCTTCGCACCGAGTCAGCACAGAGAAAGCCTCGGCAGAGACGAACCGGGCATGTCGACCAAAATCACAATATTGAGCTGTAAAACATGGTTATGCACCGCGGCTTGTAGCGGCTGGCATGAAAGGAAAAAGAAATACACTTGAGGAGTCAACAGGTGCCTGTAAAGCAATTATTTCTATGTATGAAAAGGCAGCAATGAGTGTGGTAACATGCTGTTTGGATGTTATTACGGGATGTGTTTCAACAAATTCCTCGATTCCTCTGCGCTCAGATCTGTCCTTTCCTGCGTGAAGCCCAAAGCTCTAAAGACCTGCCAGGGGCCTAATCAGTTCCCAACGGAGCAACACCAGACCAACTTTCTACCGCTAAACATTTTGTGCGCGGGGCAAGTCGGGCTGGTTTCCAGGCTGCATTGACTCATCACCTTGTCGTTGTCAAGCACTTAACACCTTTCTCCACGTGTCAAACTATTCCTTTGATTTTCAGTTTGGCTGGACTTTCTGGAAGTTCCTCATCCTCTTTTACCAGCATGAAACCTGTTTGCTGTGTCAGCTGCGGATGCTCTCATGCTACTATTCGCTCTGATTTCCCTTTTTCTTTGTTTCTTTTTCAATGAGACGTGTGCTGATGTGTTGTTTTTTTTCTTTAGCCAAAAAAAAATCAGGATTCCGTTTGGACGATTTCACTCAGTTAAGCTTCTTGACTGAAAATGCTCGGCAATCTATATCATTGAGAGAGTATCCGTCTTTGTTTGAGCAGGCAATAGGAAGCCTTTTATTGCACTTTAATAATAGCAACTGTCTGAGCCTCAGACTTCACTGTTGTTCCTCAAAATAAACACCATCATCGCTGCTACATCCCAAATCAAACACAACTCCGCACAAATCCCGCCACCAGGAATAAAAACATCCACACACAGGAGATGCGGCTCCCCTCCCGGTATTTGATCACGAGCCGCCGCCGCCCCTCCTCCCCGTTTTGTGTTTATTCTGGGGATTATTTTGACCTAATCTCTTTAGAGCATAATTCAGATTAGATTTTGTGTTATTATTATTGCTATGTCCATTCCCTACTGTCCTGCTGGGATTTCCTGACTGCCGTAGTGCTCCCGTGTTTGGAAAATTGATTAAAACTGCTGACCACTGCCCTAGATAGCTCAGGCTCTGGAAAATAGATGAGAAAAAAAATAAAAGCAAACACTCTGCATTTTCTGAAAACATGTAGGCTCCTAATAGAAGAGCGGCAGTACATGCTATGCTCGGCGGCAGCCATTTATCCTGAATCCTACATTAAAAAAGCATTATTCATGAATGTGTTACATTCGCCTTGGCCAGTCAGCAACGCGGAGTTTACTTTTAACTCTAACTACCAGAAAGAGAAGAAATGAATATTCCTCTAATTCCCAAAAACAAGGCTTTGTTGGTGCAGTTAAAACTAGGGCTCCATCTGTATTTGTGCTGCCATATTGGCCCGAAATTTTTTCAGATGTCATGTGTGTTTTAGTCTTCATTTTCAAGCCGGTGTTTAAACACCATCTGCCTTTTACCTCTGTCTCTAAGCCCTGGAGTCTTAACCAGAAAAACCTTGAATAAATAAATTTCCGTGAGTTCAGAAAGTATAAATATATTCCCTGTCCTTCATTTTATCTGCAGAGGAGAGGATCTAATTATTGTTTTTAAAATATTGCATACAATTTCAATAAATTATCGGGATTTATTTGGGGTTTGTGGCAACTGAGTCTATAATTGGCAGTGAATCATTACGTTAATCGCTGCAACCCTTTGTATAGGATGGTTCCACGGTTTTATTATCAGTTAAGAAGGTGTAAGAAATGTTTTTAAAGCAGGAAGGTGCATGGATTTTTGCTGTAGTAAGCGCTTACATACCTTTATGTACCTTTTCACAGACACAAAACATACACTAGGTCCCCCAGTCCCCGAAATACACGACCCGAACTTTACATCCTTCCAGTGCCTCCCTCTCCTTGCTAGTTTTTCTCAATTAAGATGAATTATAGAATTGCACCGGGGGAACAGGGACGCAGCGCGCTTATTGTGATGTTACCCGGAGGCGCTCGCTCAATGAGTTGGAGAGAGAAACAAAGTGCTGTGGATATTTAAGTCTCGGCGCCTCGCAACCCTGCGATTCCTAATGGACCACAAACATGTGCAACTTTAGCCAAATGTACGAGAGCGGACGAGGAGGAGAGGGAAGGAAGAGGCGACAAAGAGTGGATTTATTGCTCATAAATGAAGGCAGAAAGGAGATGGAGGAAGTGAGACATGGCGAGGCATGGGGCTATGTTTGTGCTAGCTGCTGGGGACTTAAAGGCAGACCGGGCTGCAGTGTACATTTCATTACTCTGCGCTCCTCTCGAGGCCCAGGTGTGTGTCGCGGCTCCTTTTGTGGGCAGCAGAGCGCCAGATGATTAGATGAGCTGCTCCTCAGTAAATGGATGCTATTGATCTCCACACCTTGTTAAATGGAACACCTCAGAACATGATGAGTCTAAGACAAGATGGCGCGATGAATCTCACGCTGACCAAAATTGCCTCTTCTGCTCAGCTAACTTTCTTTTTCATCTTCACACTCCTTAAGTACACGGGAAGCTTCACTTCATTCCATTCACTTTGCCTCCCCGTGTCTCTCTGTCTCCGTTTCCTTCTTCTTTTTTTTATTTGCTTCACTGATTGCTTTCAGTGTCTCTGCAGCCATTAAAAAGTCTGGAGACTGTGTAATGTATATTAATGTGCTGGTTCTTTTGGAGTAGTTTAGCTGTGCATGTTATAATATTTCATGGGGAGAAAACGCAGTAGCGCGGCCTCTGTGCCGGGTAATTAAAATGAGATTGTGATCTGCTATTTTTCTATATGCAGAATAGTTGGAACTCTCGCTAGAACCGAGTGGCGAGAGGTCAAAGGTCACAGAAAGGTGAGGCCACGGCACACAAATTGAGAGACCTTTAGTAGGACGCGCTGATTGCTGTGCGTGTTTTATCAATGTAGTGTGATGTGTGCATAGCAGAACCATAAAATATCGAGCGGAGAGGTCCGGGTTGTGGCGTTAACAGAAGGCTGTGACCTCTGACCTCCACATTTGCACTGATAATTTGCAGTGTTATGTATTGACATATTATGAGGGACACCGGCGTTCGCTACGATAACCCCAACATGAATATTGAATTGCATTATCAAGCTTCAGTGTGCAGTAGAGTTGATAACGCCATCTGTCATTTGCTTTTTGGCCTGGTGCTAGCAGGTTAACTATTCAAGTTTGTGTTGCATGTGATGCAGTTCAAAAAAATACAGACCATAGGCTCACGTGGTTCCTGTAATCTCATTTGGCACCCATGCCCATACATCACCTGCATGTCCTCCTGCACATCCTCTATACTGACAGCCGCACACACACACACACACACACAGTCTCTTTGTTGTCAGAAATGGAACTTGTGAAGGCAGTCATGCTGAATAGATTGTAAATTGTGGGAAAAATATGAACACCTTTATGTTTGCAGACTGCCATTGTGCTTCACAAATGACCCGACTGACCGCCGCCATATGAGGGTCAAGCTGTTCCATTATTACGTCTTCCAGGTGCAGTGTGGCTATTCAGGAGCTGTTGTCGCGCTCAGGGCGGAAAGCATTAGAACGGCTGGACCGAGGGACAGCTCCGTGTTGAAATGAGAAAGTTTAGAACTGATACTATTGCGCTGTATTTCTGAAGGCTCGATTTAAAGCTGCCATAGTCAGTACGTATACATTTGGGGCACGGTGGATCAATCGACTCCATAATGTATAACATAAAAGGGTTCACATGTGATGGTCAACCTCCAAAAAAGAATCAATACCGTCTGCAGCAGAAAGTGCTTAAAACACTATATACGGCACCATCTCTCTGCCAAATGTCCCACAGGCACAGTTAATGACAAATTGGTGAACACCGTATAAGCCAAAGAGCAGTAAGCAAAATTCCTATTGTACTTGTAAATGCGGCAGGTGACTCCAGGCGGTGGATAATGTCGCTGCAACTGTGCAAGCTCGCTGCACTGCCTCCAGATGACCCCAGACATCTATTTAAAATGTATTTATGTGCAAACAGTCTGTTAAGAGAACGCATAAAGGAATTGGCGCCGATTTACTGACTACCTGCAATATTACACGAGTTAACTTCTGTTCTGGTGGCACGATGGTGTGGTGGTTAGCACTGATGCCTCACAGCAAGAAGGTTCTGGGTCAACTGGGGATTTTCTGTGTGGAGCTTGCATGTTCTCACTGTATCCGCGTGGGTTCTCTCTGGGTCCAAAGACAGGCCCGTTAAGATAACTGGTGATTCTAAATTGGCCGTAGGTGTGAGATAGGCTCCTGCCCCCTTGCAACCCTCCAGAGGACAAGCGGCAACTGTCCGTAATAACTGTTTTCGTCAATTTTGGACTGAACACAGGCGCTATAAGGCGTGCACCGTATTTCGCTCATATCTCGTGAATGCTTAAAGCCTCCCAGGGAAAAAGCGTGCTTTTTGGCCGAAGCTTTATCTGCTACCTGTGTTTCATTTTATCTTTGGGTGGCGTCAGCGCTTTAAGCTCAAAATTCTCCAAAGCGATTATGCAGAGTTAATCTACGCGAGGCAGAATAATCCAGACTACTGACTGCGGGCCTCTGTGTTGTGTATGCGGGCTTGTGTGGTGACAAGCCCCCATACATAACACATTTACAGTATCTTACGCGTTCCCTAGATTGTCCCTTAAAACAGAGCGAAATCTCATCAGATCATGTGTTCTCCCATATGCTGCACGCCTGCTCCTCTTAATGCTCTGTGAATCCAGCCCACACACAGTTTCACTATCTACCAGACGCACTTTTAAAATCCGTCATATCATTGCATTGTGTTTGCTTTTGCTTCCATCTTGTTAGTTTTAAGGAAAAATAACAGCTACAGTAGTTATATTCCGGTCCACTCCTGTGCTTCCACGTCTCTGCCTGTGAGCACATCCATCTAGTCTATAAGCGCGGTTCTTTCTTAGCCTTTTCATCCTTAAGTAATCAATACTGGTCCTATGAATCCAGGTCATCTTGGCTCCCGTGCCTCGTCCGTCTCCTCCTCTCTCGCCCGCTCTCTGTCTTTATCAATCTCTGTCTCCCGCTCCCACTTTCCCCCCCCTCTCACTTTTTCTCCATTTTTGTCTTCTTCTCTGCTCCTGTCTCCTTTTTTTTTTTTTTCGGCCCCCATCCTTGCACTCCGTCTTCTTCGTCCTGCTCGCCACGTCCTGAAAAATGACTTTGCCCATCTGGACGGAGCCCTGCCCGGCCCTTTCGCTATTAGTCCTCGCGTGGCAGTGAATAAAAATAGACCAGAGTCAGAATTAGTCAAGACTTTTCACTTCCTCTGAAGCCTCTCCTTGTCTCCTCCGCCTCATACTTAAACTCCGTCGGCTGGAAATGGATATAGAATTGGAAGTGAAAAGTTAGTAACAAAATGTTTGAGTCTTATCCTCTTTTTTATTTTTTCCCTCAGCTCAGAGTCTGTGTGTGTTTTTGTGTGTGTGAGCAGCAGTGAGTGCTGCCTGTGGACCTCTTCACTGGGTGCTGTCTCATGTCGAGCGGTGTGTTTGAGAGGCTTGTCGAGGTAAAGCTCCTGTCAACGCCTGGCCGGAGGGAGTGTGCTGATGAAAGGCCTCTTCATCATCCTAATGGGATACACAAACCTCTTAACCAGCAGTGCTGCCTCGGCTTCGACTGGGTGAAGCCAAAGCAAGACGAGGAGAGAGGGAGAGGGGAAAAGAAGGGTAGAGAGAGCCCTGAGTGACTAGCCGGGCCACACACACACACACACACACACACACACACACACACACACACCAAGGACCACACCGAAATCATACACCAGTGCACAGGTCAAAAAATGTACAGTGTAAACAAAACAATGCTGCTGGGAGTCAGTTGTCGAGGAGTTGTGACTCTGGGCGGCCTTGTGTTTGTGAGAGGTTCAGTGGGCCAGGATGATGAGGATCTGGGACAGAGGGCTAATGCCCTGCTGTCCACTGGAACTACAACCATGTGCCCCTTCTCTCCTCTGGCATCGACCCAGAGGCAGCGGACGAGGACGAGAAATGTCTCAATTTAATTGGTCGTGTCAATCCAACTGATTTCTCGGCAACTTCGAAAGTCAAAAATAAGAAACTTCTGCACCTGAATATTACAAAAAAACATTCCTTGACTTGGATTTTTTTTTCTTTTAGTTTCAAAAAGTAGCTAGTCTACAATGCCCTCTTCACATCTATAAACAATAAAACCACTATCTGATTTGCTGACCTCGGAGCAGCCCCACCAGAGCAACAGAGGGATGAGGGTTTTTTGCGAGAGAGAAGTAAGCCCTGCTCTTTCACATTTCCCACCAGGATTTCTCTTGCTAGTCCAGGTACGGGAGCCAACTTTTCTAACCTTTGGATGATTACTGTTCTGATTTCAGGGGGATGGCAACGTCAGCGAGTCTGTCAGTTGGTTAGTCTACCACTTTGGTGCAAACTGAAAAATCTTTTAAAACTCTTCGATGGACGGGTATCGAATAAATTGTTAGGAAATGTATCACAGTAAAGGAATCGACTTTTCCTGTAGTCATAAGTTTGAGTTACATATGGCAACCGCTGGATAGATTCCCGTAGAATACAGGAATGAATCCCAGTGGCATCAGCTAATCATATTTGTGGCTTTGAGTGAAACGTTTGGGTAATTCCTTCAAAGGATGGATTGTATATATGATAACATTTCCCTTACTTTTCACTTGGGCCATGATCTGCTCCATTTTGTAGGCATATTGGGTGCCAAGGAGCTAAAATACGGTAGTAGCACACTGAACTATGGTACAAGGTGGTCATTTTACCTGCTGAACATCTTCATGTTAATATTCACTTGTTACTCTCAATCCCATTCACTTCTAACCACTAGTCTTGTAGTCTAAATGACAGTATGCTGGAACCTGTTGTGTTTCTGACCCAAAGACCGTATAAAGTGAAGTGAAGCCAAAGCAAGTAGAGCTCCCCCTGGTGGCTGGCTGCAGTATAGGTCATAAGCTCCGCCCCCCTCCATGTTAGTGGATGGGACTTGGGCCAAACTAAAACACTACAATACACATCAAATTTAGGTGGTTAATACAATGTTGACGCATGTTCAAGTGTCAATTGTTTGGATAAGTTTAGTTAGTTATTTGACGCTGTAGAAAAGGGATGTGACATATGGCCACTACCAGTTGCCATGCCGACCCCTGCCAGCAGTGCCTTGGGACCGTGAGAGTTGTAAAATTAAGTGCGGTGTATAATCCAACATTTTCTTGTAACTGGTGGAGGTAGAGCTGAGCGTAGTATTAATTACACGAAACCGCGAGTGAGTCTGGCGGAAGTGTGGTCGGGTCATCGATAACGCGGCTGCATTCTCGGACCGTAATGTGCAGACTCTGGCTCCAAAGTCGCAAGACGCCGCCGCCGGTATCCCCAGGAATATGACATCAGTTTGGTCAATGCAAGGAAGTGGCGACACATTGTCCATATTTATACAGTTTATGTTCTGACCCCCCTGCGACCCTTAACAGGAATTAACGGGTACAGAAGATGAATGAATGAATGTTCTGACCCCTCATGGTTTTGCCTTTACTACACCATAAGACCTAAAAGCCTTCAGTTTTCAAAATTACAGTGCTCAATTAATTATTTTTTCAATTACCTTTTGGATATTGGCGCTCTAGGGTGGGAAAAAAAGATTTCCACATTAGGACGCAGGGGTCTTTGCGTGCCATTTGCGATTTGACCCAGGCCAAGAAGAGGACACGTGGTCAGGGTGTGGATCAAAGCACAGGCCCGCCGCAGGGAAGACAGAAGGACATGAGAGCCACAAGAGAAGACGAAGTCAGAGAGATCGGGAAAGCGTCTCTCATCATTATTGTCACCGTGTCGCACACTCTGGCCACTCAGTGTCACCATCAGTCTGCGTTGGCCCTGGGCGTCTGGCGGGTGACACTCAGCCTTCTCCTCCCGCCCATTCATCTCTCCCTCTTTTGGCGTCTGCACACACGCACAAGCGTCCTCTCCCATTCGCAGCCGCCGACTTTATTTATCTACGCCAAGGGGATTTTGGTCACGCTCTCTTCATCACCGCTCTTCATCACCGTCCACTCCCGCCAGTCCAGTCACACTGGTCGTGGCTCGAGGCTCCGGGACGTCCTCTATTTCCGCTCCAGCCCGGTCTCAATCCCCCTTCCTCGGGTCAAGGACGTTTTCCCGTAGCTGCTGTGAAGAGCAGCGTAAAACTTTGACATCAGACAGGAACCAAAGTCTCATGAATGATTGATGCACAAACGCTGACTCATCGCACTGGGGGGAAAGAAAACCAATATTTTGACCTGAAACATAACGAGATTTACATTTGTAGACTAGGGCAGAGATGCACGCAGGCCGTCCAGATTGCAGCGATGTTCCCGTTTCCCTTGGTGCAATGCAGAGTTATCAGTTCTCACTGTTTTCACAATCTGTTAGGGACAGAGATTGCTGGATATGGAAAGGTTGGTGTGGCAAAAAAGCGATCATCTGAAAGACGCTTGTGCTTTAGTTATTACTTTTATGTTTTGGTGCTGCATTGCGCTGAGATTACCTGGCAGTCAAATAGTGTAGAGTGTTTTCCCTTCCTATCTTAAACTGCACATTTCCTTGTTTGACTTCCTCTGGGTTTAGATTTTTTATTTTTTGGCTTGCTGTTGGATTGGAAAACAAAAAGAACCACAATAACTACGGCAGGAAATGAAATGCAGAATGAACCCCTTATTTTTGAATATGTAAGGAATAATGGCTTCAGATGAAAACGGAACAGCACACACGCAGAGGAGAGAGACACATTTTGCTCCCAAAAGAGGTTTGGGTGAAAATCTCCTCCTTTTTCTTTTTTTTTTCCTTTTGGCCTGGTTTGAGCGAACGTGTCCGAGCCGAGGCAGGGAGGGAAATTTATTTTGAGAGAATGATGAAGCGCGTTATAAAGGGAATGAAGGGAAAAGATCAAAAGGATAAAACAGCCATTAGCTTCTGCACAGGACTACTTTTGCTCACAAGACCCTGACATTCTGCAGAGTGAGGAGATTGAATCTCACCTCTATCTTCTGCCTCTCCATTTGTCCTCCCCGCTATCACCACATCACCTCTCGTCATCTGTCTCCTCCAGCATGGATTTTCTGCCTATTAGTGCCCTAATCTTCACCGCTCCTTGTCTAACTTTCAGTCCCTCTCTTCGTTATTTGTCTACTTCCGTCTCTATCTTTTCCACTTTAATTCCGATATCTTGTTAGAATCAGACTCCCTGCTTAAGCACCCTTCGGAAATATGCTATCCAAGCCTTTTTTATTCATTTAACCGGCAGTTCGATACCATTGTCGGTAATTTCCGTCAATCTTCAGTATTCTTTCGCCACTTTTTCTAAATAGTAATGCGATTTCCATCATTTCAAATGTACATTAAATGGCGCATTTCACAGATTTAATGCCAAATCTGCTCACAAACCACATCTGCCTCTCTCACACACACACACACACACACACACACACACACACACACACACATCCACACACAAAGTCTATTCTACAGCTTGTTGTGCACTGCATATCTAGGGATTTCTCTGATGCAAGGGGACGCAATGGAGGAACAGTGTGACGCCAATCCTGCCGTGTGTGTGTTTGTGTGTGCGGGGTGTGATCATGCTCCCGTGCACGCACATGTTTTTTTCTTTTTTTGTGTGTTTTGCCCGTGTGTCGCCGCCGCCTCTGTCACACTTACTCGGCAGCTATTTTCTCGTGAGTGGAAATGTCTGCGTCGGGGGTGTCATGTGCCGCGCTCGTGACGCCGGGGTTTGGCGCGCGTCCTCTCGCCGACCCTCCGTTTCTCGGTTTATGTATGCATGTGGTTGCGTGCCCGAGAGGTCACACGCGCGGCCTCCCCTCGATGATTCGCTGTCAATCCGGCTCATCTCCTCATCTGTTCATTAGCATGACAGAGGAGCTCTCCTGCCAAAGCAGTTAGTCACAAGAATCAGCCCCTGTCACAACACATTACAGCAGCGGGCATCTCTAATAGCGCTGGCAATCCTGGCAACTATAGCCAATGCCCACAGTACGTACACACACTCAGACACACTCACACCAGTCAAGAGCTGCACTTGATCTGCACCCAGGGAATGTGCAATGTGTCTCTTTCTCCATCTCTTCCTACCAGTGCTCTATCCATCCTTCTTCCTTCAATCCTTCCTTCCTTCCAGCCTCGCCATTAATCTCCCTCTCTATCATCCCTCCTCGCTCACCTTTTCTCCCATCATTGCCTCACATTAGCGAGGCCAACCTCTACCTCTACTTACCCACCTCCACCTCCCCCATTTTCTTGTCCCTCTCCTGAAGTTCCCCGGCAGACTAGCTCTATTTCTGTCTCCCTTCCCTCTGCTCTCCGTCTTCATAATGCTTCAAGAGATCGAGACTTTTCATTTTTAATCCGTCCGCCTTCCATCCCTGTGATGTTTCAGTTCATTCTCTCTCTCTCCCCGGCTCTGTAAGTCTCCTCCCCTCACGCCTCTCCTCTCCCTTCATTATCACCTGCTCATGGTGTCGGATGCGATTTGTACAGGAAGTTTGATCCTGGCCGTCTTCCTGTCTCCGCGGGGAGCCGAGTTGTCGCGTCGGATGATAAAAAACACATACGTTGTGATGCGTTTTGCCGACTCCTCTCACAGTCGCTCAACTCGCCGTAACGTGACAGCACCCCGAGACGATGTCTCAAACGTGAACTGAGTTTTCATTTTTAAAGAAAATAGCACCGTGGGAATTTTTGGGAGCTCCGTGCACAAAGTGTAAACGGGTTCTGTGGCAATTATGTAGTTTAAGACAAATGAAAGGGACTCCCACTGTCGGTTGGTGCAACAATTGCCGGTGTTTGGGTGAAGGACGTGTAATTTGACTGTCTGTGAGTCTGCAGTCTTATGGTAATCACTGACTGACTGGGGTGGACTTACTGGTTTGTGTGAGGTCATGAGCACAACCCCACCCTTGCCCTGTATGTGTTTGTGTGAGACAAAAAAGAAAAAAATGGGGTTAAACAGAGGCGGCAATTACCTGAAAGACAGGACTTGTCTTGTCTCGAGGAGCGGCCATCAGCATTGATAGCAACCCCCTACCTACACACACGTAGCTGTGTAGTGCAGAGGTAGCGCTGCGACCTTTGATGTGAAGTACGTTGTTTATATTCATAATGCAGGATAGAGTCTCATTTTTTAATTAAAAGAAAAGATTCATAAGATGCATAATTTAATGGTTAAGAGATCTCCGTGTGGGGAAAAAAAAAAACGAAGGCAGTGTGGCACTATATTCACGATGCCACATCTGCTGTTTGTCCTGTGAGTGGTCTCTAAGTGCGCGTGTGAGGAGTAATCAGTTGGAGGAGCTGTGAGAGGGGACAGACAGAAGAGTGACCCGGTGAGAGGAAGGGGAGGTGGAGTGTCGCAGAAGTTGAGAGAGAGAGGTGGATCGGAGGACAGGAGGCGGCCCCGTGCGAGGCAGCGCACAGCCAGTGCATGTACAGTGGGATGCAGGGTGAAGCACGGGGGTTGGGGAGGGTAGGCAGGATGGGGTGGGTAATTACAGGGGCCCGGAGAGGAGAGGCCTGTAATCAGCTTGCCCTCAGGAAGGAATGCAGCTCATCTTCTCATGTAATTACGGCCATTTAAACGGCCCCAGCTTCCAAACACTCATCCCACTGTACTGCTCACCTATTCACTCCACCTACACACACACACACACACACAGGGGGAGACAATCGGTGACAGAGAAGGACATATTTTCGACAAGGCTTCTAAATGGAGGAAGTGAGGTGGCAAAACAAAGAGCAATGGAGACACAGGCTACAGACAATATGCGTTAAGTGTGTTTGTGTGTGTGTGTGTGTGTGTGTGTGTGTGTGTAGCTGCGATGTGTGCACCAGAGTTAATGGCTGTGTAGACTGCAGGCCTCCAGAGGAGACGGCTCCATGCGAATACCCACCATGGCAACCAGCCACTCTGGGTAGATTTGCGCAACTCTCATCAAGCAGCTGCGCAGTGGTGGAGCAGACAGGCAGTGGCGCCTCACGCTCAACACATACAGTTATGTCTACACACACACACGCACGCTCGCTCATGGACGGGAAGACTCTCATTCTGCTATGAGTTTGACCTCCAAGTAATAGTTGTGACATTGGTCTGTAATTTCGAGAGGATAATAGGAAAACAGCACCCACTCTTGTCTCCCTGCCTGCCTCTCTCTCCCTCCCTCTCCCTCTCTCTCTCTCTCTCTCTCTCTCCGCCAATGTCCTCACCCCTCTCTAACCCTCTCTCCCTCCACCTCTGATGGTGATTGATAGCACTGCTTGTGTACGCCCGTGTTCCCATGCAGTAGGTGGTCGTCGGGGCGCACACAAACAGCACAGGGCCACTTTTTTGATGGGCTGTGATTAATGAGCTCCGTGGGGGGTGGCGCCCCCTAGCTGCGAGAGAGCACACGTTCAGCCAGGATGTAGCCACCGCTACTCCCCCACTGCCACCACCACCACCACCACCACCACCCCCCCCCCCCCAACCCTCTCTGTCTATTCAAATGCACCAGTAGCAGCAGTGGGTTCACAGCCACAACACAAGCGCAAATCCTCTTAGCTCTCGCAGTCACACTCACCCACACATTCAAAAGCACAGTCGCTGAATCTCACTTGGAGTAGGCCGTCCATTGCATAAACAGTGGGTAAATATAATCCGGAGTTTGTTGCAAACGCGTCCGCCCTACCTCTCTCTCAAACACACACTTTGAACGTAGTGTGGGTCTTGAAGCTGCCACAAAATTCTCCATTGTTCACCCAGTTATCGGTAAAAAACACTGCTTCGATTTTATTGGGCCTCATTTACCACCGGGCCCCGTGTTGTTGGATAACATGTTAAACGTGTGTGTGTGTGTGTGTGTGTGTGTGCACTTGTTTTTCTATCATGGTGGGGACCCTAACATGATATTTGACTCACCCCGTGGGGACCAATTTTACCCGTGGGGACCAAATCGTGGTCCCCACAGGCACAAGCATTGGAACGCATAGAAGACCCCCTAGTGGTATGCCTGGTGAAGTTTTTTAGTAAAAAAAATTGGTCCCCAGAAAGTTGGGTTTCATGACTTTCGAGTGTAAGTGTGTGACCCCAGTGGTCATATTGAGGCACTGCAGTGTGTGAACTTGCACTATGGGGACCTTTTCCTGACAAAGTGTGTAGATGTGTATAGCATTTTTATTCATATTTCATACAAAATATCTAAGTCTGTGCATTTGTATCTAATTAAATCGCTTTTATTTAATTATTTTTATTTAAAAAATGGCACATTTTGGTTGTTGAGGTATAAGACATAAATATTTACATTTACTTTAAATCTGAATTGAGTTACCACCAGATAAAACACAAATCTAAGTGCACAGCTAAATTTAATGTACCTTCAAATAATATTTAAAATCGATATGCAAATAAATAAATATGCAATTAAGAAGAATAAGAAGACGAAAAACTTTTTTTATGCTCGTAATAGGGAAATTGCAGTTTACAACAGCTTACAGAAAAGGCAGAATAAAAAATAACAAGAGCAAGAAGAGTAGCTTATAAAAGCTCTGTCCTTTCCTGTAGACTGGCTCAGTGTGGTGAGTCCAGTCCAGGTTGGTGTTGAGGTGAACACCCAGGTACTTATAGGAGTCCACTTGCTCAGTGTCCATTCCCTGGATGTTCACTGGTGAGCAGAACCACGTCTACGGAAATCCACCAGCATCTCCTTGGTTTGATCAGGAGGTGGTTTCACTGACACCAGTCCACAAAGTTCCCCGTCAGGCCTCTGTACTCTGCATCATCATCATCATCATCTCTGATGAGGCCAACAATCACAGAGTCATCAGAGAACACAGCTGTCTGTGTTGTGTCTGAAGTCTGCTGTGTAGAGGCTGAAATGAAAGGGGACCAGGACAGTCTCCTGGGGGACACCATGCTGTTGATGAGCAGGTCAGACACACAGTTCCTATTTCTCACAAACTGTGGTGGGTCTGTGAGGTAGTCCAGGATCCATGCAGACAGCTGGTGGTCCACACCCATCCTCTCCAGTTTGTCCCTCAGAATCAGCAGCTGGATGGTGTTGAACGCACTGGAGAAATCAAACAAGGTGATTGTCACAGTGCTGCCGGGCTCTTCCAGGTGAGAGAGAACTCAGTGTAGCAGGAAGATAACGGCGTCCTCCACTCCAACATTAGGATGGTAGGAGAACTGTAGTGGGTCCATGAAGGAGCCCACCTCAGAGCGGAGATGTCCCAGTATCAGTCTCTCCAGTGTCTTCATCAGTTGGGATGTTAGAGCCACTGGTCTGTAGCTGCTGAGGTCTTTAGGGCGGCATGTTTTAGGCACCGGTACCAAGCACAAGGTCTTCTAAATCTGTGGTACCACTCTCAGCTCAAGGCTCAGGTTGAAGACATGCTCCAAAACTCCACACAGTTCATCTGCACAGGACTTAAGGAGCCTGGAGCTGATACCATCCGGTCCAGCTGCTTTCCTCTCTTTTATCTTCCTGAGCTCTTTTCTCACCTGGTCTGCTGTGAAGGACAATGGTGGGGGGTGGGGGGCTCCATCTTGATGTGAAGATGTGAGTACATGGTCTGGTGAGCCAAAGGTGAGTGAGGAGGGCATAAGCCAGGTGTCTGCAAGTGAGGGAGCGGCTGCATGAGGGGAGGAGTGGGTGCTTGATCAAACCTATTGATTTAGATCGTTGACCCACTGTCGCTCTCCCTCAACCTGTTCATGGGCCGTTTTGTAGTCCAAAATGGTTTCCAGGCTTCTCCACACCCCTCTGATGTTCTGTCTCTGCAGCTGCTCCTCCGTCTTCTTCCTGTAGCTGGCCTTTCCCTCTCATTATTGTGGCATTTAGCAAATAGAAATAATGTTGGTAATCCTAACTGACCCAAAACAGGAGGGATTTAGTCTGATTTAACTTCAGACAGTGGTTCAAACATGGTTTATGTGTCTTTTAACACAGTGTATGTAAACATCTGGATTCAACTGTATATATTTGTCATGTCATGCCAGAATATTACTTCTTGAGCAGCACGTGATGACAGTGGGAAGGATACGCTCTATTAATAATAAGGGACCATCCAGAGGCAGACTTTGGGTGAACAGCTGTAAGTTTCAACTAGTTGCAACAGGACATTGATATGTATTTTGTGGTAAATGTATGAACCTATCCTACCAAAAATAGATATTACTGTAGGCTATTGCACTCAATAGTGTATATTATAGTGAAAACATAGCACATTAAATGATATTTTTGGAAACCAGAATAATTAGTTTCCTAATTATAATAAAAAGTAAAATTAAATATAGTAACTGCCCATTACCTATTACAAGCAAATCTCACATTAACAGAAACTTGTAGATAGATAAACTAGCCCAATAAAGCCAAAGCAAGTGAAAAGTGTTAATACATACAAATTGTAAAAATAAATAAAAATACGATTAGTACCGATTCTAATTAAGTCTAATATCCATATGTGCCAGCAATGCTGTTAGCTTTGCTGAGAAACTCACACTTAACTTCCACCATCTGAAAAAAAAATGCATTTAAATTAAAGCAGCAGCAATTAAAGCTCACAACTTCTGTAACACTTCCATTAAAGTGCACTGGTAGCAATATTTGTCCACTGTGCAAATCAAGTTTCTGAAGTATCTCTTCTGTCAAGCTAGCTTAAGAAATTTGTGCTCTCACACACCCTTGCTTCAATCTCCAATGTTCTCCCGCCCTCCAGCCAATCAGAAGTCAAAGAGATTGACATGACTTTCATACTGACTAATAAGAGGTAGAATGCCATGGCGGGATATTAAAACAAAGAAGCTAAGTTTAACACATCATCACCTGTTAACTGCCCATTTCAAATGAACTACTGCTGCTTTTATTGATCAAATAGCACTAATATAAAGTAAACTAGAAATAAAAGAGTAATTTGTCATTTTGCAGAGGTAGTGGAAAGTTGAAAACTGGACTCTAGATTTTCAAATAAAAGATCCCATCCCAGAATACCAGAAATATGTTATGAGTT
The DNA here is from genome assembly GCF_963514085.1 of Chelon labrosus. NCBI lineage: Eukaryota > Metazoa > Chordata > Actinopteri > Mugiliformes > Mugilidae > Chelon > Chelon labrosus. The sequence continues at coordinate 10,234 of NW_028181719.1, read as the reverse complement.
CTTAAAACTGTCATGCACGTAAACTTAAAAACTCCCAGTGTAGTTAAAGTGAATCCACATTTGGAGAGGGACACCCCCAAACCAGAGATGATTCATTTAATCCTCACTAATTCTAAGTTATAGAATCTGAATACCTGAAGAGAACTTTATCAGAGGACTCCCCGTTAATCCTATCCATTGTGCTGCTCCTATTAGTTCCTTTAAGTGGGGCCTGTAAAATATGAAGGAACAAAATATTTTATCTATGTTGTTTCCACAGCTGGAATTCTAGGCACAATATGATGGTGGATATTTTAAGACAAATGGGTGCCATAGAGTGAGATGTTAAAGATGTGTGCTAGCCCCGTAGCCTGGCTAGCAAGCCGGTCCACTTGCCACTTTCTTTTGTCTCTGTGCGCACTGCTTCCTCTTTCACCTAAACCGCTGTATATTGCTCCTCCTGTTCACTGTCCTCAAGATCTGCAGTCTGCCTGATGCTGCTTTTAGCTCTGGCAAAAGAAGTTCAGTCGAACTGTATCTCAAAATAGATTTTCCCAAGTCAGTCTGAGGCTCTGTCTCTGCACCCTGAGACAATAAAAGCACTTTGCTATACAGTAGCAGGACCCTCTGCATCCCTTTAATCAGCTTGGCCTGCAAGCCCTGTCTGTAGTATGAAGGCCATGTCAAATTGCAGAGCTCAACCCTGGCTAGCCTCCCCAGCATAGTCTTTGTCAGCACAATAAGGCTATGATGATGGAGCTGAGCTGGAATGGTACGGGAACACACTGTAAGGCTTGTAGGACATCTCTACTGAGTCTGCTACTACTACTGATGATGTTGCTGGAGCAGGTGAGCTCACCAGCTCCAAAGCCTTCTTTGCTTCAAAGCCTTCTTTGCCGCCACCAGAGTAACTACTAGAGGTGTCTGTAACCCATGGGTTACAGCTTCCTTCACTTTAGTACCAGTGTAGTTAAAGTGAATACACATTTGGAGAGGGACGCCCCCCAAACCAGAGGGGTCAAGCCCACCCAGGTGGGACAGGAGCTGATATCGGCTTGTGACACCAATGCAGACAGTAGTTTTTGTGGTGTACATCGTCTAAAACTGCTGAAGCTATATTATTCTTGAATTTACTGTTCTATTCATTCTCTTTCGTGATGGGTGAAGAAAGCCTTTTTTACTTCAGGGTGCCAAGTCGGCGCCTTGTAAGGTTAAATCAAAGCAAAGCCTATTAATGTGTGCAGCACATTTGCAATAGAACCAAACAGAACAGTTTGTAAGGGATACCAGCCAGTGAACCTTTCTTAAGAAGATAGCTGTGTAACAGCAGCATGTCGAGTATCAATGCCACAACTACTATAACCATCATAAGTGACTTCAACTTTCTTTTTACTGCCCCTGCAACTACTGTTTTCAGAACCTAATACTAATATTGAGTCAGTGAAATATTTATCTCATTCCTAGTTTCAACTTAACAGTTTTATCTTTTATTACAATTACAGTTTATTACAATTACTTTAACTAATCTTAGAAAATGTGGTTAATATTTAACAAATAAGTTTTGTCAAAATCTATTTCAAGTGTACATATTGAGTAATCGTGAATAAGAACCCAAAGATTAATCAACAATGATAACTGCAGTCATTTCCCGCTCTTCGGTCTGGTCTTGGAGTCAAACCCAGAAAAGCAGGGTTCACACTTTTCCTGACTTTTGTGGTCCCCACTGTGACTATTCCCCTCCCCCCACACGGTGACTAGTCCCGCCCCTTACTGCGAGAGAGTGAACCTGAACGTGACCGAGGAGACAGAAGAACCACTGGCAGCCATGAGAGCGAGAGGAGATCGTGCACGACGGAGAAAGGAGAAAAAAGAGATGGAATCACGGTAAGAACTTGAAGCAATGCTTTCCATTTATAATTGGACAAAGTTTCGAAATTTCAAAATAGCTTTTTTAGCTAACGCTAACGTTAATAACGTAAGCTAATGCTAACTTTAGCGACGTAAGCTAATGCTAACTTTAGCGACGTAAGCTAATGTTAACGTTAGCGACGTAAGCTAATGCTAACGTTAGCAACGTAAGCTAATGTTAATGATACCTAGCATGTCGCTGTTGATTGTTACACTAGCAAACTACTCGGTTATTAGTTGGTATTTAGCTAGTATTATTTATTTAATGGAGTGCATTTTATCCACATTTTATCTCTTGACTTTGTTAACTTCACATAGCTGGCTTTGAATAAAGTTTAAAGGGCTTTAAAGGTTTAAAGGCCGAATGCTTTGGTCATAGGGTGTGGACATGATTAGTGAAGGAGCATGCTTCACCTGCTCCAGACAAAATCTGCAGGAGCTTCTTGTAATGTGCATTTTATTAAATTATTGTAGTAGTCTGAGTTCTTAATTAAATTATTCAAGATTTATGCATGTAAGTTAACAACTATGAAACTGATTTTGAAGTAATATTTTTTATTTGAAAGAGGAAAATATTAATTAATAGGCCCTGCGACAGCTTAATCAACTTGATTTGTGTCATCATCTCTAAAACAGCTGCATGAGAAAGTGAGATTTATTTTGTTTTCCCCTGAATGCATTTGGGCGTGGCCATGTCCTGTAGGATGGTCAATTCTAACATTCAAGATACTTTTATTAGGAGTTTGAAGGATGCATTTCTAATTCTACAAGTGTTATATTAGTCATAAATTCATTGTTTTGTTTTAATTCTTGCAGAAACAGTAAACAAACCACCAGGTTTAAAAAACGATTACAACGCCTGAGGGAGCATCACAATGAATGCTTATTGAAGAACATGCCGGACTTACAACATGGAACACAGGTAATAACGCAGAGCTGCAGTATATCACTTTTTAAGACGTAATACAACATTCATACTTAGACTGAAAAGTCTGCCTTAATATAATAAAGATATCTGGACTTCAGAATTGTTTACTAGTCTGTTGAAATGTGGCAAATCTATGTGAATAGTTGATATTGAAGCCAAATGTGGGATTTATAGTTTAAAGTAATTAAACTCCCTAATAGATTGTAAATAAAATTACATTTACCAGTTTTGTTACATTTAATAGACAATTAAACTTAAAAAATACAATAGGAAAATACCTGGCTGGCCTTAGGCAGATGGGTCTCTCCATATGAGCTGGATTCTGATTAAGGTTTCTTCCTGTTGAAATGTTTTTCCTGCCACTGTTGCCGGGTTTCAGACCAGATGTTGAAAAGCCTCTTGAGACAATTGGTATTGTTATTGACACGATATAAATCAAATTTAATTGAAATTATTTTATATGATTTATGTGTTGGTGCTGATTTGAAGCCACAGAATGCATTTGGGTAAAACTAGTCTTAAGTGACTGCAACAAGATTTCTAATGAGAGGATCTTGTTTAGTCCTCAGGAAGTCCAAACCAGGGGGAGACCTCTTCAGAACCTTCAAAGGAGAGACATGCAGCCTCAAACATTTGTGTAAGTATTGACCTGTATGACAAACGTTCTAGTTTAGGTCATCTTTACTTTTATGTCTTTCATGTTATTTATTTTCAATTTATTTTGAAATTTAAACATCAAAATGTTGTGTAAGTAATGAGTTTGCATATTTAACTAGCTTGCTTCGACACTTGTCTGCATGTAAACTGAACACTGAAGGAGACATTTTCATAGCAAATAGTGAAAAGTGTAGTTGTAAAGGCGAGAAGGACAGACACTAAATAGTTGATGTAGCTGCTTATGCTGAAAACAGGATATTTGACAAGATAAAGATAGTAGTCAGAAAATTCTAATCAAGAAGGAGGGACCTCACCACCATCAGACCTTTCAACTGAAAAACATGAAGCTTCTAACATTTTGGTATGTTGTGAACAACAATTGTTGCCTGTTGTTGTTATAAATAAGTCCACCACCCAGACTAAAACTACATCTGCTTGACTGCAACACCTTCACTTTTAATGATCCTCAGGTTTGTGTCAGTGAGTTGAGCTTTCTTCAAAGATGCTGTTCCAACACACATAATACCATAAACATGGGCTCAACCATACATTCACTGCAGTGTTGTCAGCTCACATCACTTTTACATGACCAAGATTCTCAAGCAGTCTTTAACACACAAGCAAGATGGGAATAATTTGATTTAGCATTGTTGGAAAATCAGTTTGGACAGATGATGGATAAAACCTTGTTTGATATCTATATTTGTCATTCTATTTCTACTAAGTACTAAGTTGTATTTTTCCCTCCATAGGAAGCAAGCCTGGATACAGGCGAGGAGCCAGATGTGCCACCACTGATGAGAACTGACAGTGTAATTGTAAGTTGGCATAATTTAATCAGCAGGACACTTAAATAAAATAAGACAACATTTGTTCCATAAACATATATAACCGTTATTACTTTAGCTATTAACACAATGACAGTGCTTTTCATAACCATACCTTACTCTAACCATGTATGGTCTGCAATGTTGGTGTAGTTTCTCAGGTTTCTTTATTTATTTTTCTTTTTTTGCTTGTTGATAATTTAGTGATGGTTCTCATGTCTATTTTCCAGCTTACCAAAGAATACCTTAAACAAATCTCAAAGGTGGTTGATAATTCAGAAGCCTCTGTAAGCTGCATCGAAAGTAGTGGTGATGAATATATTCCACCAAAAGAATCAGGACATGACAGCTGTTCAGAGGGCTCTGACAATCCTAAGAGAAAAGTTCCACTGATAAAACTGAAGAAGTCACAGAGGACTTATAGGAAAAAGACACAACGGAGGGATACTTCAGATAAAGACAGTAGGATATCAGAAAGTGAATCCTCTGATGACACAAACGCCGTGTCAGTAATGAAGCTGGAAAAAAAGCCAGATGGTGCTAGAGTTTACAACAAGGCACATTATTGTCTGTATTGTCCTATAAAGTGCTATAAAATGGCGAGGCATTTGGCACGCAGACACAGCAGTGAACCTGCTGTTGCAAAAGCCCTAAGTTTTCCTTTAAAATCAAAGGCAAGAAAATTGCATTTGGACCTCATTCGAAATAAGGGAGATCGTGCTCATAATAATGAGGTCTTGAAATCCGGATGTGGCACACTGGTTCCAAGTCAGCAATCTTTACAACCGGGGAAACCAAGTGACTACATGCACTGCATCAACTGCCAAGCTTTGCTAAAAAGAAAGGCACTGTGGAGGCACATGTCCAGGTGCAGACTTGCACAAAAATGTGACACCAAAAAGCCAGGCAAAAGTCGCATCCAGTCACTTTGTGCCTTTGCACAACCTGTCCCAGATGGTGTTAGCAGAAAAGTCTGGGAGCTCATCAATTCTATGCACCAAGATGAAGTCACACAAATTGTCAGGGAGGAGAAAAGCATTTTAAGATTTGGAGAACATTTGTACGCCAAGCACGGACATGACAAAACCAAATACGAATACATTCGACAAAAAATGAGAGAAATAGCAAGGCTAATTCAGCATTCACGGAAAGCTGGAAAACTCAATCAAATTCAGGATTTTTATGTACCCTCCAACTTTAACTTTGTGATTGAAGCAGTCAAGGGTGTTGCAGGCTTTGATGAAGACAAAAACCTCTACAAAACTCCATCGTTGGCTCTTAAATTAGGTCATAGTCTCAAGAAGATTGCAGATATTCTTGAGTGTGAAGCACACATGGCTGAGTCTGTCGACAAGGACTTTCTTGAGAATCTGAAGAGGGCCAGGGGTCTTTTTGAGAAAAAGTGGGATGTGTGTGTGTCATCATCTGCCCTACAAACTCTAAAAGAGGCTAAATGGAACACACCCCAGCTCCTTCCATTTACTGAGGACGTTAAAAAGATGCACATGCACCTTAATAAGTGCAGAGAAGAATATCAAGACAAGTTAAAGACAAAACCAAACAGAAAGAACTGGTCCAAGCTGGCAAATGTGACTCTTTGTGAAGTCATTTTGTTTAATCGCAGAAGAGAGGGTGAGGTTTCCAAGATGCCTCTAAGCGCATTCACCCTAAGAGACACTAGTGAAGTGCATTCAGACTTGGCAGAGGGACTATCGGAACTGGAGCAGAAGCTATGCCAGCACTTCCAGAGAATCGAAATTAGAGGAAAAAGGAACAGAAAAGTTCCCGTTCTCCTAACACCAGACATGCTGTCATCTATGGAGTTACTGGTTGCACATCGGAGGGAATGTGGTGTCCCAGATGACAATCCCTTTTTCTTTTCAAGACCTGAAGCAGATACTCATTTACGGGGGTCAGATGCTATCAGACAGACTGCGAGGGAATGTGGTGCGAAACATCCTGAAACTTTGTCCTCAACGAAGCTCAGAAAGCAGGTGTCCACACTTTCTACAGTCCTAAATCTTAAGGATAATGAGATGGACACACTGGCAAATTTTCTCGGCCATGACATCCGGGTCCATCGGCAGTATTACAGACTACCCGAAGGAACACTGCAGTTAGCCAAAGTCAGCAAAGTGCTGATTGCCCTTGAACAAGGCCGGTTGTCAGAATTTAAAGGAATGACCATGGACCAAATACAGCTAGATCCTGAAGGTAAAGGACATACACATGACACATTTAGTTTTATATTATGAGTAAATGTAATATCTGTATTAAGCAGAGTTTTGTTAATCTTCTTGGTTTTCAGAGGAAGTCCCTGAAGTTGTAGAGAGTGATCTCTCAGAGACAGAGATGGATTCAACACTGTGCTCCCCATCATCGGGTAGGTAATACCATTTTCTGTTTTCACCTTCCAAGTGTATGCCTATTTATTAACTTTATTGTCTTTGGTTTCACCAAGGATCTTCAAGATCAAAAAGTAGAGAGCCAGTCCCTGATGACTCTGATGATGAATGTACAGCTATTGGTATCCCAGTTTGCTAAATATCAGATTTCACAAACACTGAGCAATTATACAGACTTATTATTATTCTATATTCCAACAGTATCCTCAATACAACAAAGAACGACGCAAACAGCTGAGACAGACAGTGATGATCCTGAACCAGGTATTTGACATATCAAAAAATAATGTAATGTGCTGCAATGAAATCTCAGACTCAGACTAGTAACATAACAATATAATAACCTGTAAATAATGACTCCAAATGTTTCCCTTTGTTTTGGTGCAAAGAAGAACAAGTATTATGAAAATATTTTATTGCTGTCTGCCATTTAGTTCTTTGGGTTCATACTCTATTGAAAATGAATGCATTCTAATGCAACAGTCCTCCTCTAAATCTTGTCGTCTTGAAGGTTCACGTTGGCTTCAAATAACAGATGTTGATTCAACTGTGTTTTCATGTTGGAGGCTGTGGTTTGTAGTACTATTGAACTATTTTGCATTGACCCAATATTTTTGTATTATATTAACAACCCTATTGTAGTAATTGGCTAAATAAGAGACACATTTTGTGTTCAATTCACTCCAGCCAACAGCACTACAAACAGACTAAAATGGTCTTACAGTTACCATCTTACTGATGCTGTTTCTACATCAAGTGAACATTAGAAGGAAGGAGGGTTAAGTGCAGGACTGTGATATAATCTCTGGCAAGTGAGTTTATGTCATCATTAACATGTTGTATTAATAAACTCACTGTTCATTATTTGAACAGGACCCTCAGCACTTCAAATGAGACAGGACACTGATGAGTCTGACAGCGACGCCCCTAAACCAGGTATTTGACATCAAAAATGACAGAAGAGGCGACTTAGATTTGCCAAAGCAAATGTAGCTGACATTCACATAATGATTTCTTTCAGAATGTGTGGAAAATGGCATATTTTTGACTATAGTTTAAACAGTCTTAAACCACTCACGAATAATGAATATTGCAGTGTAGGCATGTTATTAATTTGATCTGGATGAACCGGATAAATACAGTAGTCTAGAAGTCATGTCATGCCATTATGGGATATTAAAAGGTACAAGATCTTCCAGTCACTTGCTATTTCTGTGATAATAGTGTCAGTGTAGATGGCTTCTATGTGAAGATATGTTGACACTTACCTGTGACTTCCTTGTATTAAAATACTGATTTTTATTATTTTAACAGGACCATCAACATATAAGAAAAGAAAGCCTGAGCCTGACATCGCTAAACCAGGTATCTCAAACACTAAATACTTTATGTGATATTTGTTAGTTTCCGGTTGTGGAAACAATAGAATGAATTTAACACCCTAATTTACTACCTTCACCTCTGTACAAACTTAGTAAATCTGCTAACAGTATATGGTTGTATTCAGTTCAACACTGGCACATATTTAAGCTGATGCTATTTACGTGTTTGATGACTTTTAAGTTTCATATTGTTAGCAGTATTATCAGTAAATCAAATGCCCAATTTCAAACATTTCCACCCCTTCCTGGTTTTTGCACGTGCTTGTCGAAAAATAGCTTTTAGTAAACCTGTATGTGAAGGGTTGAACAAATGAACAGTGCAGATTGAAATGACACAAGGTAGATGACATGACGTTTTAAGAGTCTGTTGTATTAATTAGGTTGATTGATCACTAAATTATCTTTTAAATTGCCAATCTAAATTCCTGTTATTTTCCGATTTTCATAGAAACCGCAAAGAGAAGGAGCTGGTCAGCTGTAGAGGTCCGTGCCGTGGAAAAAACCCTGAATTCCTTCATCCAGTCTGCTAAAGTTCCTGGGAAGTCAGAGTGCATGGCCTGTATTGAGGCTTCACCAGAGGCGCTTCAAAGCAGAACCTGGACGGCGGTAAAGTTTTATGTAAAAAATCGTATCACTGCCATCCAGCGTGAAAGTGCCAGAAGAGGTCGTTGAATAACTCGGCATGTAGTACTTCTTTACTTCTTTTCATGAGTTCATACGCTGTTTTGCACTGATTACTTCTATACTGAAGATGTTTTTGAATAACTCAGTATGTAGTACTTCTTTATGAGTTCATTAAATGCTCTTTTTCACTGATTACTCTTATACTGGCAGAGAGTAACAGCTCTGTGGGTACTTCCAGAACTGGTGACTACTTGTGACACGTCACTGCCAGTGACTGCCACTCAGTCAATAGAGACTTGTTGTGGAGCACCGTGTGGCTCGGTGAAGCATGCGTGGCAGTCTGTGTGGCACATTGGTAGGCATGAGTGGCATTGGCCCTGCTTGCCAGTGTGTCTAGGAGAGAGAGTGGCTGTCTGTGTTGACAGAGTGACAGTCACTGGCAGTAAAGCGTCACAAGTAGTCACCAGTTCTAGAAGTACCCACAGAGTCGTTACTCTCTGTCAGTACCACCAGGAGGATCGTGGCCTTACCAGTGTTTTTGGTACTATGTTAGAAGTTATGTTACTCTGCACTAAACATATTTTTATGTTACATGGGTTACTCTGAAAGGACCAGTACATTTCTGAGCAAGAAACACAGTGACAGATTTGATGGTCCTTCTCTTCTTTATTCAGCATCATGAGAACGTTTCTCCTGCTGTGTTCTGAATACACATAAATAAATGTGTTGTGAACATATGAGCTTTATTCGTGTCTCGTCTTGTACAACTGGTCTAGTTTTTCCTAGAAACAGCATTTTAGAAGTCTCAATTACATGCTGTCTAGGATAAAACATTTCGGATGCTGGGTATTTATTTAAAAAAAGTTTGAGATCAACTTAGAAACAACTAAATAAAATACTAAGTATAACATAAGTATAATAAATATTGAAAAAGCAAAAAATAGAAAATAGATATTGAAAAAACAATATGCTCTACTTTATCAAAGAAACTCAAAGGTAGATGGTACTGTGGCATAAATGATAAAGTCACAAAGGTAACAGTGCTGGGGTGGAGAACCACTGTGACTGCTTAAGTGGTACAGTAACCTTTATTTCTTACAGAGGCATGGTAAATTACCAATCGCCATCTTTCACTGTATTATATATTTGTTCAACATACATTTTAGAATCTGATGGTTTGGTTTAGAAGACAAAATATAGCTCACAGTCTATTGTTAGATTCAATACTGCAACCTGATATTACTTTTTAAGTCCAGTGTTTTATTTTATTAGATATTCTGTGTTTTAAGAGTGGTGTTGATCATACAGTAATAGAGTCAACATGACAGGGTCCCCATGGGTCAGCTGAAGTCAGGAAAAAATTTAAAGATGGAATTTTTGATGTTTCAAGTCATTTTTGTCTTAACAAAAATTAAATATGATTTTAGCAGTTAAAATCATGTCTCTAGACCATTCAGAAAGGGTGGATCCCACCAGGAGCCTCTATGTTAGGGGACCCCACCAGGTAATAAAAACCCGTATGTG
>NW_028181720.1:0-35000 GCF_963514085.1 Chelon labrosus | reverse complement strand
GCAAACCATGGAAGGAACCTCATCTCAGTAATGAGTTTACAGTGATTTGGAGGGTAATTTTTGGTGCAGTTTCTCTCATGCTAGTAGGCCTATAGTAAATGAGGAATAATTAAGCACATCACTTTAATACCTCTGAATTGATAGATATGACCTTGTTTATAGGTCAGGTTTTTTGAGAGGATGGGAAAATTCGAGGACCAGGACGTGATCCCGATTGTATTGGATGGCGAGCCAAGACCTCTGAGGAGAAAATCACCGACAAGGAGATATACACGTACACCCACACACACACATTCGCATTGACATTTTTGAACTTTTGATATCAGGTGCACCTGCAACAGCTTTGAGTTTAAAGGGCCCCAACGGACAATCTTATTTAATTTTTTTTTCTTCCGTGCGCACATGTTTTGTTTCTGGTCATTTGGTTCATATTTCATATTTTCTGTACAAAGTAAATATTTTCTATTAATTGTTAAAATACAAATGTGTTGCTATTCAACATTCATTCGTCTGTCTGGTTCTTTATTGTTGCTCAGTATATTGGCTCCTTACGAATTTGGTTTCTTCTGATTCTGGCCGTGGTCTTATCATTAGTCCAACTTATTATTATACTGTAATTCACTTTTAAATCACTAAAATTGGTTACATGAGGGTTAGGGCCATCTGATCTCATCTGTTAGGTCCTGATGTTAGGCAGGTCTGAGAGTTCACTTTCCCAGTCAGTCCATGCACTCTTCAGGTCACTCGTGGGTATAGGTAAATCCCACTGTTTAATGCTCGCCCAAAGCTGCCGGAAGAAGACTTTGCCTGTGGTCATAAATGGGATGAGATATCCTAAAGCACAGGTGTCAAACTGATCCGTGAAAGGGCCACTGTGGCTGCAGGTTTTCATTCCAACCATGCAGCAGCACACCTGACTTGGCTTAATCAATCAACTGAACTGCCTTCACACAGTCATTTCAGGTGTCCTCTTGCTTGATTGGAACAAAAACTTGCCAGCCACACCCACTGCATGGGTGCTGCATGGTTGGAATGAAAACCTGCAGCCACAGTGGCCCTTTCACGGATCAGTTTGACTCCCCTGTCCTAAAGGGTCACATTGTGAAGCCAACACTTTGCACACGTTTCTAATGGTTGAGGACCGCGGCCTCACTCGAGGTGGCCCTTAGATAAATTTTTGAAAATTATAAAAATGTGTCCTCGGCGGCACTGAATCATTTGTAATGACACAGTTGGCCACTAGATGGCGCCTCCAATGCAGACGCCGCCTCGCGCATGCTTCCACCGGGTCTTCTCTACCAGTAAAGAAGAAATGTTTAGCCATGGCTAAGAGCGGAGGAGAGAGAAAACTTGATAGAGAAAATCTTGTCTTTCAGGTGAAAGAAGATTATCTGTCCACAGAATGTAAAGGCAAACCTGTGTGCTTAGTCTGCTTAGAGACGTTATCTGCCATGAAAGATTTCAATTTAAGTTGCTGCTACAACATGTTGCACAAAGCTAAATACGAGAAGTATACTGAAGCTGCAAGGACTGCTATCGTAGCGGACCTCAAATCAAAAGTACGCAAACAACAGCGATTTAGATTAGATAGTTTCTTTATTAATCCCAAACTGGGAAATTTCTCTGTTGCAGCAGCAGTGTACAGTCATTCAACCATACATAAGTATAACAAAAGCTAAAAATCGACAATAAAAAGAATAGAGAACTAAAAAAAGAACAAGAAGTATACACAATATTTACAAAAATTATAAGATAAGTGAATAAGTGAATATTAAAAAAAGTTAAATTAGAATGCAATGAGGTGTACTGAATTTAGGTAAGATTAAACATTTACAACCAATATCAAACAACCATGTGCAATGTGCAAGAAACAACAAAAGTCCAGCGTGTCATCTGTCACACACAGATGAGGAGTTGTACAAACTGATGGCTTGGGGCAGGAAAGATTTCCTGTAGCATTCTTTGAGACAAAGAAGTTGTCTGAGCCTTCTGGAGAAGGTGCTCCATTGTCTGTCTATTATGTGGTGGAGAGGGTGGTCAGGGTTATCCATGATTGATAACAGTTTGTTCAGAGTCCTCCTCTCCACCACCAATTCAAAAGTTTCCTGTCTGCAGCCAATGATAGAGCCAGCCTTCCTGATCAGTTTGTTCAGTCTGTTGGTGTCACTGGCTGTAATGCTGTTCCCCCAGCAGACCACAGCAGAGAAAAGTGTGCTGGCCACAACAGAGTGGTAGAAAATCTCAGTTTCCTCTGGAAATAGAGTCTGCTGCAGCCCTTCTTGTACACGGCTGTACTGCTGGTCCTCCAGTTCAGTCTGTTATCGATGGTCACTCCCAGGTATATCCTCCACCATCTCCACATCCCTACCCAGGATGCTGAGGGGCAGAGGAGCTATTCCCTTCTTCCTGAAGTCAATCACCATGTCTTTGGTCTTGTCCACGTTAAGCAGCAGGTGATTCCTTCCAGCCCACCCCACAAATCCATCCACCAGCCTTCTATACTCCTCCTCATCCCGTCCACCGATTATATACCCTACAACTGCAGAGTCATTAGAAAATTTCTGTATATGACATGACTCTGAGTTGTGCTGGAAGTCAGTGGTGTATAAGGTGAACAGGAACGGAGAAAGCACAGTGCCCTGTGGGGCTCCCACACCACTCACCACCACATCAGATAGGACATGACCCGGACGCACGAACTGTGGCCTGTCTGTCAGGTAGTCAGTGATCCAGGAGACAGTGGACGCACCAACACCCATTGACCACTGCTTCTCACCCAGCAACAAAGGCTGAATGATGTTGAAGGCACTGGAGAAATCAAAGAATGTGATTCTCACTGAGCCTCCACCACCATCCAGGTGTGAGTGAGCTCGCTGCAGAAGATAGATGACAGCGTCATCCACCCCCAGACACCCCCCTAGTAGGCAAACTCTAGGGGTCTAAAGAAGATCTCACCTGTGGCTTTAAGTGGGCCAACACCAACCTCTCCACCTTCATCACATGGGATGTAAGGGCAACTGGATGGTAATCACTGAGGCCAGATGGAGATGACTTCTTGGGCACAGGAACCAGGCAGGAGGTCTTCCAGAGAAGCGGCACCCTCTCCAGGCTGAGGCCCAGATTGAAGAGATGTTGGGCAACAGCAGACATCTGGCTCCTCAATATCCTGGGGCTGATGCCATCAGGGCCTGCCGCCTTACGTTGGTTCAGTCTCTCCAGCTGTCTCTTCACCTGGCCGGTCGTCACAGTCAAGCAGGGGTTGGGGGGAAAGTCTGGGGGAAAGTGTAGTGAGCTTAGCTCCCCTGGTCTGATCCTGGAGGCACACCGCAGGGGGAGGAGTAGGGGGCATTAGATGTGGGAGCGTTGGAGGCAGTGGGGAGGTGTGGGGGGAAGGGGTAGAGGAGACAGGAGTCTTAGAGCTAAACCTGTTGAAGAAGGTGTTAAGCTCATTCGCACGCTCCAAGTTGCCTTCAGACAGCCTGCTTCTCCCCCCACAGCCCGTTATATCCTTCATTCCTGACCACACCTCCCTCATGTTCTTCTGCTGGAGTTTGGCCTCCAGCTTCCTCCTGTAGGAGTCTTTGCACTCTCTGATCTTGTCCCGTAGTTGGTGCTGTACCCTCCTTAGCTCCTCCCTGTCTCCAGACCTGAAGGCTCTCCTCTTGTCATTCAACAGAGTCCTCAGGCCGCTGGTAATCCAAGGCTTGTTGTTGGAGTAACAACGAGCAGTCCGGGGTGTTATGACGGTATTCTCACAGAATTTAATGTATTCCGTGATGCAGTCCGCCATGCTGCTGATGTCTTCCCCATGAGGCTGGCAGAGTGCCTCCCAGTCAGTGTACTCAAAGCAGTCCTGCAGGGCCTCCTCAGCCTCTGGTGTCCACCTCCTTGCAGTCTATTTTGGACAGAGGCTGCCGTCGGACAAGCGGGACATACTTAGGAGTTAACAGGACAAGGTTGTAATCTGACCTGCCAAGGAACGGCAGGCTTATATCTCCTCTTCCTTGCCTTCACTTTCTTTCCAGCCCTGCAGGACCATGTTGAACTCGTTCTATGGGGGTGATGAGGAAAGGATTGTCTGATCCAATGAGGATGTGTGGCTGTACTTTAGAGAAGGAACTCAGTGGGAGGTCATGTAAATGTGGGTAGCATTGTTTAAGTTTAGCAATTGGGTAACTTTGGTCAACAAACATAATTGAATCACATGTGAAGGCACCAGAGATGGAAAATTTTCTTTCACAGCAGGAGGCAGCAAATAATCTGAGGTTAACAACTTTTCCTTCTAGTGTCTCAGTTTGTTGTCCGACAGTATGAAGCTCAAGTTTTTCTGGCTTTCCCTCCAAATTAAGGTATTTCGCAGCACCTGGCAGCAACATTGTACGCTCTGAACCATCATCTAAGATGGCGTAGATATCAAATATCTTATTCTTATTGAATTATCTGACTTTAACTACTGCACTCTGCAGAATGTCTAATGGAATAGGGAAAAATAGTTTGGACTGACTGAGAAAGTGCAGACTCAGATAAATTAGGTTCAGAGTGAGTCTTCTCACATTGTGCTTGTGTACCAGTCCATGGAGGCTGGTTGACTTCATCATGGGCCTGTTCAACTTCTAACTGTGTATTGGATTCTTCTGAATCTCTCTCTGAATCGCCCTGTTCATACTGTTCAACTCTTCCCATTAACTTTTTAACCATGCTCCTCAATTCTTCCACTTCCTCTCTCAATTAAGAAGTCTCTGGTGTCTCTGAAGGAGGTTCCAAATGTTGTCTTATTTCAGGTGGGCGACAATAAAGTTCAGTTTGATAATCTTGCAGATACCTTGGAGGCAATCTATCTCGCTTGGGTCTTGCTCCTTGTATCTCATTTGGAGTTGAAATGGCATGTGGATCCATATTCCCACAGTGATGTTCAATCTGGCTCAAAGGACCATGTGAAATCAGTAGTTGGTGTAGATGATGGCTGGGGTGTATGAACATCCATTGTAGGGTGCACATTTAAACACAGGATCCAAATTTGCCGGTTTCAAGGTTTATTTAGAAAACTGGTTTGTGGATGATTTTCCTATACAGAAAGGATAAATAAACATTACAATCATAAATTATTTTTTAAAGAATAACAAATAAGTCTACCTTTTAATCCACTTAGTTTATTTATGCATCCCGTTTACGGTAATCTCAATTTAACTAATCGCACACAGCAATCTAATAAAGAACAAAAATGTATTATTGGAATCCATACTTCAATACAAAATGCACAAACAATCATGGATAATGTCTATGATGCACTCACATGTAAAGTCTCGAGGCCTTTTGGGAGGCCTTATATAGGTTATGGAGGAGTGGTCAAGCAATGACATCACAAGATGCAGACTGGAAGTAACTTGGGATTTAACAGTAGTGGTGGTGGCGGAACCGTGGGCGGACAGCGGTTGAGATCAGGATCCAGTTTCTGTGCCATGAGAGGTGATTGTGCCTAAGAATACAGAGAAGGCTGAGAGTATGGGGGTAAAAATTTTACATTGTCTGTAAATTATGCTTTCCTCGAGTCTTATCACATGCAGTAAGCAGGTTTTTCTGCAGTCGCTTTCTTTCCCTGCATTTTGCTTCTTTCTGCCATATTGTCAATGTTACTGGTATCGACTGGCACGCCGGTAAACAGTTTATAGATTCACTGTAAGGTGTAATAAAAGAAAAAGACAGACTTCACTTCTGTGTTCGTTCACCTTGTTCAGCAGAATTTATTGACACGTAAGCCTTTAACACAAAACATATCAAATTGTTTCAAACATTATAAATGTATCTGGTTCCAAAAATAATATTCTGTGTCATCTTTTACTGGCGGAATGCGGCTAAACCCCAGACCTCAACTACATGCGACACGGTCACTTTCCTCACAAACATCTTTTTGTTTTCTGTTTATCAACACCCGAGGCTCCGACACATGCGCGGTAGCCCATGAAGCAATTGTATCGAACCAGTGTGCCGAGGAGTGGTTCGGTCACGTGACTGGTGAAGTTTGAAGCACTTGAGTGATGTTCGAAGCAGTTCAAATGCTTCAGCGGGCAAACAAATCACCTGAGGGGTTCGGCTTGTCATGTGAATCACCTGGTGGGATCGAGTGTGTTCAGGGATATCCCGGATATACTATCCCTGTTTAGTGGTGTTAATTTGAATGTTTCTTTGCAGAGTAGGTTGGTTTGTTGCTGTTGTTGGTGTTAGTTGCTTTGAGTGTTAGTAGTGTTGTATCAGATTGTATATTTTGTGGAGAATCTTTGTAGATAGATAGTAAGATACAGAGAGAAAAAGATATATTAGTTACATAGATAACACTAGATCAATAGATAGACATAGTTACATTAACGGCACCATTTAAATGGTTCTTTACATAATATACATGAAGAGTATAAAGGGTTACAATCCGACATGCCAAATAGGAAACATGGTCTTCAATAACTAGTATCCTTATTATTATTATTATTGTTATTATTATTATTATTATTATTATTTGATCCACTTGAAACCATACAGTAGTCTAGAGCAATCAAACATACATTTGCTATGCAATCCTATTTTTCTATCTCTCACTCAGACTCTGAGTCAGAAGTGTGGGTTCGGACAAATCACGTGTTTTATGATGTATGAACCATTTCACTGCTTCATTCAGAAACCCGGCACTGGTTTGGTTGTCTCGGCTTTTCGGGAGAGATGAGATGAGTCTTCGAAGTAAATAATGAGTCAAGAGAGATTTGGTTTGACGGAGTTGCATTCAGTACAAATATTCTCTAACACTACTAAACCATGATACCAAGACCAAATGAAAATAGTTGATGTAAGCGCTGAAACATAAACATTGGTGTAAATTACCGAAGGTTCATAGAGCGTAGTAGTGACGTAAATCAAAACCATCCAACAACAAAAGGCCAATATGAAAGGGGCTAGTTAACATTGAAAAAACAACAGTCTTCCGTTAGTGAAGTAAGGGTTCGATTCCCATTGATTGCTTTTTATGTATTTTACTGTTATAAAATTTATTTATTATCAGCTTTAAACCACATATCCATGTAATGTAGTCGAACAGTAATGTGCATGGCAAATCAAGTCCCATACAAGCATGAACCAGTAAGACACGTCTCGATTGTACTACATTTTATTGTCCACTAGATGTCCTAATAGAGCACTGTGTCACTGAAGCTTCGAGTAACGAACCTTTTTTTGAATCACGTGTCGAGGCTTCAACAAAGCCTCGATTGCCCATCACTATGGGATGCCGTTTGTAAAGCGGCTCATGCTGAAAATAACAGCAACATTTTGTCACATTTAGCTTCAAACAATGTTTAAAAAACTGGTGTGAATTTTTGAGAGTCACTTTTTTGCACACTTTTTTCTTATAAGTACCTGGGTGTTCACCTCAACACCAAATTGGACTGGTCTCACCACACTGATGCACTCCATAGGAAGGGACGGAGCAGGCTCTACCTTCTGAGGAGACTGAGGTCTTTTGGAGTGAAAGGGGCACTCCTGAAGACCTTCTATGACTCTGTAGTGGCATCAGCCATCTTGTATGGAGTGGTCTGCTGGAGCAGTGGCATCACAGAGAGGGAGAGGAAGAAGCTGGATAAGATCATCAGGAAGTCCAGCTCTGTCCTGGGCTGCCCCTTGGACTCAGTGAGGGAGGTGGGTGACAGGAGAGTTCTGGCTAAACTGTCCTCCATGCTGGACAATGAGTCCACCCCCTGCACGGTGACCTGACAGGACTGAGGAGCAGCTTCAGTGACAGACTGCTTCACCCTCGATGTGTGAAGGAAAGATACAGAAGGTCTTTCCTTCCTGCTGCTGTTAGGCTCCACAACGAGCACTCCTAAACGTGCAATATATCTATTATTATATATCTATTATTATATCATTTCTGCATGCTGTTGCAAACTGCAATTTCCCCATTGTGGGACGAATAAAGGTTTTTCTTATCTTATATTTGTCAACTTAGAGATATTTTAAATATTTAAATCTAAATGTTAAATCTAAATGTTAAATGTTAAATCTAAATGCTGAATCTAAATCTAAATGTTAAATCTAAATCTAAATCTAAATGTTAAATCTAAATGTTAAATCTAAATCTAAATCTTAAATCTTAAACCTAAATGTTAAATCTAAATGTTAAATCTAAATGTTGAATCTAAATCTAAATCTCAAATCTTAAATCTAAATCTTAAATCTAAATCTTAAATCTAAATCTAAATGTTAAATCTAAATGTTAAATCTAATCTAAATATTAAATCTAAATCTTAAATCTAAATCTAAATCTAAATCTTAAATCTAAATCTTAAATCTAAATCTAAGTCTTAAATCTGTTTATAGAAACATATGTGCTACACATAAAGTGCATTGGTGCTAGTAGCAAATCTCTACTGGCTACCGTTAGCTAGTTTAGTTAAGTTAGCCTTGACAAGAATTCAATGCTACGTGATTTGGAAAAAACGTACTTACCGAGGTGGCCTGTGGTGGCCCTGTGGCGGTTGCTGTCGCTGTGGAAAGACTTTGTATCGCCGCCAGAATGGCTCTGCCGATGTTCTCCGCTAACGCCGATTCATTCATTGCCATGTTTGCAGAGCGACCATGGCCGACAGTACAGTACAGTGTACCACACCCTTCATAAAAGTGACACTAAAAACTCAAAGTACTCTTCAAATAAAGTTTCTCCAAACGTGTTTGTTAGTTTAGGTAGTTATTATCACGATAATCCCCGTCCAAGAGTCCATTTCCCCGGATAAGATGGGTTTTATTCGTTATTTGCCACTATAAACACACTCTGACCTCCTCTAGCTTTTATTTTGCTACATTTGAATTTGCATATTAGTTAAATATTTAGTTTCACTTGAAATATTTAGATTTAACATTTAGATTTAGATTTAGATTAAACATTTAGATTTAGATTTAACATTTATATTTAACATTTAGATTTAAGATTTAGATTTAACATTTAAGATTTAGATTTAGATTTAACATTTATATTTATATTAACATTTATATTTAAGATTTAGATTTAGATTTAGCATTTAGATTTAGATTTAGATTTAACATTTAGATTTAGATTTAACATTTAGATTTAACATTTAACATTTAGATTTAGATTTAGCATTTAGATTTAAATATTTAAAATATCTCTAAGTTGACAAATATTGTTGTAAATGGGCAAAAAAGTGACTCTCAAAAATTCACACCAGTTTTTTTAAACATTGTTTGAAGCTAAATGTGACAAAATGTTGCTGTTATTTTCAGCATGAGCCGCTTTACAAACAGCACCCCATACATCACTACCTGTAAGGTGTAATAAAAGAAAAAGACAGACCTCACTTCCGTGTTCGTTCACCTCGGTCAGTAGAATGAGGGAAGACGAAACAGAGCGGCGAAGTCCGCCAAGCAACTACCGTAAATCAACTGCCGCAAAATGTTGTAACCAACCATTCACCTAGTTGAGCGCTACTGCCTCCTATTGACGCTAAGCCGTAACTGCGTATATTAAAATAATGCCAAAACATCGCTTTCTTATTTAGCTGTTCATGACCTTAGTACATGTAGTATCTGACCGCAAACATCACAAATGAAAATAAAACACTTAACCACATGTGACCACACATAAGTGGGCGTCACATCAAACATTCTTTATGTTTCTCAATTGCCTCATAATCTTTCACACGTCTTTGTCTTTCTCAAGAACCCTCTGTTGGAAATCCATAATCTGTCATCCATTCATTGCAGCACTTCAAACAACCCTCTCCATATTTCTTTCTCATAATCTCTGTAAGATTTTGTTTCCACTCAACAGAAAAACGCTCAGGATTGTATAAACCAACCACCATCCAGCTTTAAGATGCAA
The DNA here is from genome assembly GCF_963514085.1 of Chelon labrosus. Taxonomy (NCBI): domain Eukaryota; kingdom Metazoa; phylum Chordata; class Actinopteri; order Mugiliformes; family Mugilidae; genus Chelon; species Chelon labrosus. The sequence goes on along the minus strand of NW_028181720.1, from coordinate 25,123 downwards.
CTCTATCCCACCTCAGAATGGGACTCAAACCCACATTGTCTATTTGTTGGACTTTACTCCACCAAGGTAAATTCATTCCAATTCAATCCAAACCATTAACAGGTCCATTTATCACCAATCATCATGTATCAGAGAAGGTTCACAGCACAGTTGAAACAAGCTTACATCGTTACTCTATATTTGTTTTCAAAAAAAAGAAAAAAAGTTTGTGAATCTGGCGGCAGCAATCAAAAGAGGAAATGTCAGTCTTCCTTCTCTATTGCGATCACCTCTGTGTTCACTAGATGTTGAGGCTGGATTTTCTATATCTCCAGGGTCCTGGTAACCTACTGAACATATCCTCCTTCACTATAAAGGTGAATTAACATAGACACACAAGACACATTAACCATGGAGAAGAAGATATCAAAAGCATCAGGTGCCCACTTTAGAAAAAAGAGAAAAGGAGGAAAAACATTCAAGAGATAAACGTAAGTTGCTGTCATCTATGACTATTATAGTGATATCATGCATATAATAATGAAACCGGATGGACAGCAGAACTATGTTAACCCGTTACTATGTTGCTTGCTCTCTATACTTTTATAACAGGGCAACAGTTTCCATTGTCAGTCCAACTAACAGCTAGAACTTAATATAAAACTCTGTTTTATAAAGCTAATGCTGTTTCAACCCATGATTTATTAACTCATGATATGACACCACTTTACCGAGTTCTTTAAGCTAACATAGAAAATGTACACATGATACAATATTTAGTATATTGTGAGCATTTTTAGGGGTTTCTAATGCCTAGTATCAGCTGTATACACAGGAGGTTGAATTAAGTTTCTTTTGTAAATATTAAAAATTGTACATTTATACACTGCCCTAAGGCCAAGGTTCCACCTTAAGCCAACAGAAACTCATGTATGTATAAACATATGGAAATAGATTTGACTCTGTTTCAGAAAGTTTGATAAACTGTGCATGCCCACATGTGTATTTAATTGTGTAAAATGGAACCATTTGCCTGACTCAAAATAATTTCTCTTTAATGTAGGCATTCTCCATAAAATACTGACTGCAGATTCTGGCATCCATGCCATCGGAGGTGGGTAAGTTTCAACTCCCCAAGCTACTAGAGCGGAGGTGGGAATTTGCCCAACCAGTCCATATGTGCTTTGTGGATTTGGAGAAAGCTTACGACCGTGTCCCCAGAGTAGTATGGGGTGTAGCTTCGGGAGTATGGGGTGGATGGCCCCTTACTAAGGGCAATTCAGTCCCTCTACCAGGAGTGCGAGTTCGGTCCGTGTAGCTGGTAGTAAGTAGGACCTGTTCCCAGTGAGGGTTGGACTCTGCCAGGGCTGCCCTTTGTTCACCGGTTCTGTTCATAACTTTTATGGACAGAATTTCTAGGCGCAGCCAGGTGGGGGATGGTGTCGGGTTTGGTGATTGGAGGATCTTAGCCCCGCTTTTTGTGGATGACGTGGTACTCTTAGCTTAATCGAACAACGACCTCTTGCTGGGGCGGTTTGGAGCCGAGTGTGAAGCGGCTGGGATGAAGATCAGCACCTCCAAGTCTGAGGCCATGGTCCTCAGTCAGAAAAGGGTGGATTGCCCACTCTGTGTCGGGGAAGAGGTCCTGCCTCAAGTGGAGGGGTTTAAGTATCTCGCGCAACATTCATTATTACGTCCAGGGACAATGCAATAATGGCCCCCCATTTGTCTTCTGATGTCCTGTTGCTCCTCTGTCTCCATCTGATTCTGTGTTCCGTGTTTCACTATCTCTATATTCCATGATCTTTATATTTCACTGTGCGTTTGCCAAATGTTACTATCTGTTTTTTTCTGCTTCTGCTATCTATCTTTCAATATCTCTGTCAGAAATATTACTGTCTTTTTTCTTTCACTGTCGCTATCAGAATCAACAAGCCATTTAACTTTGTAATGTCACAGGATATAGTATGGCAAGATGGAGGCGCCTTGCTATAAAGAGAAACATATTTTCTCTTTATATGTTAAGGTTTTTTGTGTGTTATATATTGTTGATAAGAGCGGAACTCCATTTATCAAATGCTGTTCTAACCAAAACTAAATATTTTTGGCAAATGCCCACACACTACATAAGAAGATGCAATGTCTTACATTGCAAAATTCAAATGGATTGTGTAGCTGCACGTATGTCAGTGCAATAAATGTTGAAAACTCATTTAAAGCTTCAACTGCAATCGTGTCTATCTGGCCTGCTGTTACTCCCGCCTTTGAAGGGTCTGAGTGACAACAGGTAGCAGGTCACACAGACAGTCAGAAAAAAAGGCAGATGTGGGCTCCTAACAAAGACTTACAAACTTACCTTAATTTTGTATAGCACTTTTCTACCTATTGGTACTCAAAGCGCTTTACAGTCACAGACACATCTACCCATTCGCTCACACAAGCACACACACATTCACACATCAGTGCCACTGGGGATTCAGTGTCTTGCTCAAGGACACTTCAGCATGCGTCACATTCCAGGGATTGAACTGCTAATCCTCTGGTTTGTGGACCATCCGCTCTACCTACTGAGCCACAGCCGCCCCAAACCTCAAGTCCTATCCAAAGAATAGTGTGACTGTTGAACAAATATAATGTGTGTTTTATGTCTGTGCTGGGGATTTTGTGGATTTGAGCACAAGACAGAGATTGGATGCTACTTTTAAAAGTTTTTTATTTAGTTTTTTTAAAAAACTAAATATTAAGTATTTTAAAAATTGAAAGGTTATTAAAAAGAAAAATGACAGATGTGTCCTTTAAAAGCTGAACATTTTGATTTTGCTTACTCAGCAATCAATGCCATTGCATTGATTAAATAAACAACATAAAGAGAAACAGGAACTCAATAGTTTGATTGCTTAATCAGCAACCAAACTAATAAATAAAGAGAAATAGGATCACCCTGTGTCTGCGTGGGTTCTCTCCGGGTACTCTGGCTTCCTCCAACCATCCAAAGACATGCTCATTAGGTTAACTGGTGATTCTAAATTGGCCGTAGGTGTGAATGTGAGTGTGAATGGTTGTCTGTCTCTCTGTGTTATCCCTTCGATGGACTGGCGACCTGTCCAGGGTGTACCCTCTTGCCCGATGACAGCTGGGATAGGCTCCAACGGACCCCGCGACCCTTAACAGGACTAAGTTGTTACAGAAGATGAATGAATGAGATGTGACTGAATCATCATGATTTTACATATAGAATATTTAATACAGTTTAGTACATCAAAAACATCTTGCATTTGCTCACACACTAGTTTTACAGTTCATGGTGTAATCTCCATGAAAACCTTGCAGTCATTTCTTCTAGATGTGTTTTATTGGTTTTAGAAATCATTTCTGTGCGAGTAAATAATTGCCCTTGTAATCTAAACACTGAAACACTGAAACAAGTGGTACAAATATACTAAAACACATAAACAGACATTTGCAGATCATAACAAAAATACAGTAATCTGGAAATTTCTTTTACATTTTTTCCCTGATTAGTTCACATTAGTATAAGACTGTGCTCATCCACTGTAATAGTATTGCAATATCTTGGTGTGCTCTTTCACTTGGGGTGTCACCACATTTTTTCAGCTTTCCTTGAAGTATGCTGACGACACGGTCCTTTATGTACATGATAAAGACCCCCAAAAAGTTGCTGCCAAACTGACAGCCACCATGCATAAAGTCTCAGAGTGGCTTACGAAGTCATTCAATTCAATTCAATTCAATTTTATTTATATAGCGTCAATAACAATACAAATCGTCTCAAGACGCTTTACAAAAACCCGGCCTGAAACCCCCAGAGCAAGCCTGAAGGCAACGGTGGCAAGGAAAAACTCCCTTTTAACAGGAAGAAACCTCGAGCAGAACCCAGCTCATATGGAGGGACCCATCTGCCTAAGGCCAGCCGGGTACAGACAGAAGAAAGAGAGAAGAGAACAGCAAAGAGAGAAGAGAAGAGAACAGCAAGATAAACATACATCTGTCATAGATACACATATCTGACTAAAGTGTACATGTGGAATCTTATGATACAAACTGATGATGTTACATGACAGTTTGAAAATGTAAGAGGAATCATAGGCAGGTTGGAGAATTGTTCATTCAGGTAGGAGTGGATAACTGCAGGATTCCATGAAGACTGGGCAGGCTGATGAGACCACGACAACAGGGGGGAAGAGGGGGGGGGGGGGAGGGGGGGGGGGACACACACAGCAGTAAACATTCTACATAGTAATAGCACAGAATTGTATGACTAGTAGTATATAGGAAATTAGAGGGCAAGAGCTCTGTGCCAGAGAAAAGAAAGTGGAGGATGCGAGAGAGGAGAGAGAAGAAAGAAGGAGGACATGTGTTTGGTGCATCGTCCCCCAGCAGCCTAGGCCTATAGCAGCATAACTAAGGGATGGTTTAGTCCAGCCCTAACTATAAGCCTGATCAAAAAGGAAAGTCTTAAGCCTGACCTTAAAAATAGAGAGAGTGTCTGCCTCCCGAACCCAAACTGGGAGCTGGTTCCACAGGAGAGGAGCCTGATAGCTGAAAGCTCTACCTCCCATTCTACTTTTTGAAATTCTAGGAACCACAAGTAGGCCTGCACTTTCAGACCGAAGTGATCTGCTGGGATGATATGGTACAATAAGGTCTTTAAGATACGATGGAGCTAGGCCTTTAAGGGCCTTGTATGTAAGGAGGAGGATTTTAAATTCTATTCTAGACTTTAAAGGGAGCCAGTGAAGAGAAGCTAAAACTGGAGTAATATGATCTCTCTTGCTAATTCCTGTCAATGCTCTTGCTGCGGCATTTTGAATCAACTGGAGGCTTTTTAAAGAGCTATTTGGACAGCCAGACAGTAATGAATTACAATAATCCAGTCTGGACGACACAAATGCATGAACTAGTTTTTCAGCATCACTCTGAGACAGGATGTTCCTAATTTTGACGATATTACGCAGGTGAAAGAAGGCAGTCCTGGTCACTTGCTTTATGTGACATTTAAAGGACATATCCTCATCAAATATAACACCAAGGTTTTTTACAGTAGTACTGGAGGCCAAGGTAATGCCATCCAAAGACACCATGTGATTAGATAATGAATCTCTGAGATGCTTAGGACCGAATACAATAACTTCTGTTTTGTCTGAGTTTAAGAGTAGGAAATTACAGGTCATCCAAGCCTTTATGTCTTTAAGGCATGCTTGGAGTTTAACCAACTGATTAGTTTCATCTGGTTTCATAGATAAATATAACTGGGTGTCGTCTGCATAGCAATGAAAGTTTATGCCATGTTTTCTAATAATCTTGCCTAATGGCAACATGTATAACGTGAAGAGTATTGGTCCTAGCACAGAACCCTGAGGAACTCCATAACTTACTTTTGTATAAGTAGAGGAATCATTATTGACATGAACAAACTGGAATCTGTCAGATAGATAGGATTCAAACCAGTCTAATGCAGTTCCTTTAATCTTGACCTCACTTTCAAGTCTCTGTAGTAAAATATTATGATCAATAGTGTCAAATGCAGCACTAAGATCTAGCAGAACAAGTATAGAGACAAGTCCACTGTCTGAAGCCATGAGGAGATCATTGGTAACTTTAACCAAAGCTGTTTCTGTACTATGATGAACTCTAAAACCTGACTGAAACTCTTCAAACAGACCATTCTTGTTTAAGTGGTCACACAACTGATTAGCAACAACTTTTTCTAGAATTTTGGAAATAAAAGGAAGGTTGGAGATTGGTCTATAGTTGGCTAAAACATCTGGATCTAGAGTGGCTTTCTTGAGTAAGGGCTTAATTACAGCAATCTTAAAAGACTGAGGCACATATCCTGTTAATAAAGATAAATTTATCTGGTTCAATATGGAGGTGTTAATTAATGGAAAAACTTCTTTGAGCAATTTAGTTGGGATTGGATCTAGAAGACAGGTTGATGGTTTAGATGCTGTAATTGTTGAAGAGAGCTCAAGAAGATCTACTGGGGAGAAGGATTCCAGATATTGATAAGGTCTTACAAAAGTTTCTAATGTCGCTGTACTTGCATCTTTAACAGCTGTTGGAAGGATGCCTTGAATATTTTCTCTAATGCCGACAATTTTATTAGTAAAGAAGCTCATGAAGTCATTACTACTGAGGGCTAAAGGAATAGATGGCTCAACAGAGCTGTGGCTCTTTGTCAGCCTGGCTACAGTGCTGAAAAGAAATCTGGGGTTGTTCTTGTTTTCTTCTATTAATGATGAATAATATGCTGTTCTAATACTACTGAGAGCTTTTTTATAAGTTGTTAAACTATCTTTCCAGGCTATGCGAGCTTCTTCAGAATTAGTGGAATGCCAAATTCTTTCTAGCTTTCGGGCTGCCTGTTTTAAACAGCGCAACTGTGAATTATACCATGGAGCTAGCCTCCTCCTATTTATGACCTTCTTTTTCAGAGGAGCAACTAAGTTTAAAGTTGAACTAAGCGATACTGCAGTGCCATCGAGAAAATAATCTATTAGTGCAGGGGTTAAATTGTGGATGCTGTCGTCCACAACATTGGTACATGGCACTGAGGTAAATAAAGAAGGAATTAATTCTTTATATCTAGTTACAGCATTGTCAGACAAACGTCTACTGTAATGAAATGTCTTTTCAGTTCCTGTGTAATCCATTATTGCAAATTCAAAGGTTATGAGGAAATGATCAGACAAAAGAGGGTTATGAGTAAATACTATTAAACCTTCAGTTTCTATGCCATATGTTAGGACAAGATCTAAGGTGTGATTAAAACTGTGAGTTGATCCGTTTACGTTCTGAGAAAAGCCAATTGAATCTAATAATGATGTAAATGAGGAGCTAAGGCTGTCACTGACAACATCAACATGGATGTTAAAGTCACCTACTATAATGACTTTATCTGTTCTAAGAACTAAATCACATAAAAACTCAGAGAATTCAGCTAAAAACTCAGAATAAGGAGCAGGTGGGCGATACACCACAACAAAAAGAATTGTTTTTTGTATTTTCTGGTCTGGATGGGGAAGACTAAGAGTAAGACTTTCAAATGAATTAAAGCTCTCCTTAGGTCTAGGATTAATAGATAAATCAGAGTGGAAGATTGCTGCCACTCCTCCTCCTCTACCTGTGCTTCTAGGAATATGATAATTACTATGACTGGGTGGAGTAGACTCATTTAAACTAACATATTCATCATCCTGTAGCCATGTTTCAGTCAAACTAAATAGATCAATCTGATGATCAGTTATCAGATCATTCACTAAAAGAGATTTAGATGAGAGAGATCTGACATTTAAAAGACCACATTTAATTTTCCTATTCTTCTGTTCTACCAATGAACTTGTACTGATTTGTATCAGGTTCCTATGAGAAACTCCTCTGTTGTTATTTTTTGGTTTAAATAATCTGGGAGCAGACAGAACATCTATAGAGTTGATAGAGTTTAGGGTGTGAGACAGTCCTTGAGAAGCGGCAGAGAAGTGTGTAAGACTACAACTCCGCCTCCTGGTCTGAACTCTGGGTTGTCATGGTTTCGGGGGGTTAATAAAATCGGCCATATTCCTAGAGATGAGAGCAGCACCCGCGAAAGTTGGGTGGATGCCATCTCGCCTAATCAGACCAGGCTTTCCCCAGAAAGTGTGCCAATTGTCAATAAAGGCCATGTTGTTTGCTGGACACCACCTAGATAACCAGCGATGGAATGAAGACGTGCGACTAAACATGTCATCATTGGTCAGGTTGGGCAGGGGACCAGAGAAAACTACGGCACCGTCATGCCGTATAAGTCATGCCTTATACTCAACACTGAGAAAACTGTTACCATGTTTTTTTTATAATAAATACAGACAAAGCACTTTTCCACACATTTATGTGGAAGGAAAGGAACTGCAAAATGTTAATGAGTACAAATACCTAGGAGTCATTCTAGACCCAACACTTAGCTTTAAAACACATTAAAAACCTATGTCATACATTGAAATACAGCCTAGCCAGTTTTAGATTTATTAGAAACGCTTTAACAGTTGATGCATCTAAGACATACCTTAATGCACTGTTCTTTTCATATCTCCACTACTGTATGCCAGTATGGTCACAGGCAAATAAGACTGCCCTGAAACCATTTACAAACAAGCTATCAAAATCTTAGACAAAAAACCACACCAGTCTCATATCTGTGACATATTCCTTAAGCACAATTTACTCAGTTTTGATAATCTATTAATGTACACAAATTTACATCTGTTACACAAAATCATTCATAATGCTGCACCTCCACCTCCAGAAGATTTGTCCAGCCCTGTGCTGAAAGAGTGGGTTCAGGATTCAGGGGGGTACACATCAGGCGATGGTAGACTCAGGCTGCACGCAGTCTGTAGTTCACCAGAATCTGATTCAACCCGGGGCTTTGATAGAGGCAGGATAGATAGATAGGTTTTATTTGTCACCTGCACAGTTATACATAGTACAATGCACAGTGAAATGTACTGTTGTACCTGCAGCCAGTAGTAAAAAAAATATATAAGTACTACAGTAAACAGTAGTTACTACAGTAAACAGTAGTTGCACACAAGGTAAGCGATATAAGTGTAATGTACACCGATAGAGAAATAGAATATAAAAAAAATAAAAAAATTAAAAAAAAATTAAAAAAAATATCGACTGAATAAAAATATAGACTGGTAAACTTGGGGGGTCGTATATGTACATAAATTTACAGTATTAAGTATTAAGCAGCTACATGAATAAAGTGCAGTGATATTTTAAGTCCAGTTAAGGCTCAGAGTTGAGCAGGCGGATGGCATGGGGATAAAAACTCTTCTTCAGCCTCTCAGTCTTTGTCCTCGGGCAACGGAAACGCCGACCTGATGGCAGTATCGAGAAGAGAGAGTGTCCGGGGTGACTGGGCTGTTTCAGGATCTTTGTGGCCCTTAACCTGCAACGTTTGGTGTAAATGTCCTGCAGGTTGGGGAGGGGGGTTCTGATGGTCCGCTCCGCTGAACGGACCACCCTCTTGAGGGCCAGGAAGTCCTGCCTGGTACAATTTCCCATCCAGGTGGTGATGCTCCCACACAAGATGCTCTCGATGGTGCAGGTGTAAAAGTTTCTGAGCACCTTGAGAGGAAACTTAAAGTCTCTGAGACGTCTGAGGAGGTAGAGACGCTGTCTGGCCTTCTTCACGATGGTGTTCAGATGGTGAGTCCATGACAGGTCCTGTGAGATGGTCACTCCCAGGTATCTGAAAGTGTCCACTCTTTCCACCTCAGAGCCACAGATAGTGAGTGGATGGAAGTCCCTCTGCTGTTTCCTGCTGAAGTCCACAATCAGTTCCTTTGTTTTGCTGACGTTCAGCAGGAGGTGGTTCTCCCTGCACCAGTCCTCCAGGTGGGACACCTCCCTCCTGTAGGCTGTCTCGTCGTCGTGGGAGATTAGTCCTACAACAGCGGTGTCGTCAGCAAACTTAATGATGATGTTGGAGTCTGAAGTGGCCTCGCAATCGTGTGTGTACAGCGAGTACAGCAGAGGGCTGAGCACACAGCACTGGGGGGATCCAGTGTTGAGAGTCAGGGGGGCTGAAGTGTGGTGACCCACTCGGACCACCTGTGGTTTGCCGGTCAGGAAGCTGTAGATCCACCTGCACAGGGAGGAGTCCAGGCCCAGGTCATGCAGCTTAGCAGCCAGTCTGGAGGGGACTATGGTATTGAACGCTGAGCTGTAGTCAACAAACAGCACTCTCACATAGTTTCCCTTACCAGTGTCCACGTGGGAGAGGGTCTTGTGGAGGAGGAGGTTTATGGCGTCATCTGTAGATCTGTCCGGCCTGTATGCAAACTGTAGTGGATCCAGGGTGGCGGGCAGTGTGGAGGTGATGAATGTCTTGGTCAGTTTCTCAAAACATTTCATCACCACAGATGTGAGGGCTATGGGCCTGAAGTCATTGGAGCTGCTGGGGTGTGGTTTCTTTGGGACAGGGACTATTATGGACTTCTTGAAGCAGGTTGGGATCACACACTGTCTGAGTGAGAGGTTAAATATCACTGTAAACAGAGGTGCCAGCTGATCAGCGCAGGTTTTGAGGACACGCCCACTAATCCCGTCTGGTCCAGCCGCTTTCCTGGTGTTCACACCAGGGTAGGTGGATATAAGGTGTTTGCATGGAGATATTCACAGATACCCTGTAGTACCAGTGGAAATTTGGTTTAAGGGTAAAAAGCATAGTGTGAAGGTTGCGGTTAGCTCCCGCCTGACGCACCCCCTGATTCTGGGTACTGATTGGCCAGGGTTTGATAGGTTAGGTTGGGACAATGTGTCCGTTCACGGCCGACAGGGACATGGGATATGTGCGCTGGGCTCAGCGTTGACACAAGGTTGCAGACGGGGAGGGGGAACCGGCGGTGCCTTCACAGGAGGCTCCGCAGGTTCCCATGTTTGACTCCATGGAAGATTTTCCACTCGAGCAGACTCTTAATGATACTCTACGCTTTGCCTACGACCAAGTGATAAAAATTGATGGTCACATGGTGTGCCCTGATGCAGCGTTAACGTATCCACACTTTTCATTGCGCAGGGACAGACTATACAGAGTGAGCCGTGACACTCAGACAGAATAGATAATTACCCAGTTGTTGGTACTGAAAATGGCCCGTTTCTATTGGACTGGCATTCGGGCAGACGTGCGCCGCTGGTGTGTGTCTTGTCCCGAATACCAGTTGGTGAACCAACCGGCCATCCCGAGAGCGCCTTTGCGCCATTACCCCAATTGAGGTCCCGTTTGAACGTACTGGGATGGACCTCATCGGGCCATTTCACCAGAGCTCACATGAATATCGCTTTGTGTTAGTTCTTGTGGATTATGCAATGCGTTATCTAGAGGTAGTGCTGCTGTGCACCATCTTTGCAAAGAGTGTGGCACAGGCGCTGTTTCAAGTTATCTCCCGGGTTGGGATCTCGAAAGAGATCCTGACTGACCAAGGCACCTCATTTATGTCACGAACACTGAGAGAACTGTACAGATTATTGGGCATCAAGTCAATTCGAACCAGTGTTTACCACCCTCAAACTGATGGCCTCGTTGAAGCGCCTGAATAAGACTTTGAAGTCCATGATCCGTAAGTCTGTTCACAGTGATAGTCGCAATTGGGATAAGTGGCTAGGTCCTCTGTTGTACCCCAGGCCTCCACGGGATTTTCTCCCTGCTGTTTGGCAGGAAACCACGTGGGGTTTTGGACCTGGTTAAGGAAAGCTGGGAGGAAGGTCCAAGCCCCAGTAAAAACAAAGTTCAGTACGTTCTGGCCCTGAGAGCAAAACTCCACACACTGGGACAGTTATCACGTGAGAATTTGCTCCGGGCCCAGGAACGTCAGCAGTGGCTCTATAACAGAGGATCTAGGTTAAGACAATTTTCACCGGGAGATAAAGTGCTTGTATTGCTCCCATCGCCCTGCCCACAGAGGCGGGCGGGGCTCATGGCCAACCCGAAGAAGTGTGCAGTTGGACGGAGGGAGGTACGGTATCTGGGATATCACTTGGGCGGTGGGCAGGTGCGTCCACAGTTAGATAAGACAGCAGCGATTGCAGCCTGCCCAAGGCCCAAGACCAAAAAAGAGGTGCGGCGGTTTTTGGGGCTGGCCGGCTATTACCGGCGATTTATTCCCAACTTCGCAGAGCTGACCAGCCCTTGACCGACCTCACCCGAAATGGTGCCTCAGATCCGGTCCAGTGGATGGAGCAGTGCCAGGTGTCGCTTGAGAGGGTAAAGCAGGCCCTCTGTGAGGAGCCTCTTCTCCACACACCTAACTTCTCTCTCCCTTTTGTCCTGCAGACTGATGCGTCGGGCAGAGGGCTGGGGGCCGTTCTGTGCCTGCAGGTACGGGCGCCCGGTTCTCTACATCAGCTGGAAGCTGTCCAAAAGGGAGGCCAGGAACAGCACAGTGGAGAGGGAGTGTCTGGCAATCCGGTGGGCGGTCGATGCTCTGTGGTACTACCTGCTGGGGCGCCCATTCAGCCTCTGTTCGGACCACGCTCCCCTCTAGTGGCTCCACCGCATGAAAGATGCCAATGCCCGGATCATCCGTTGGTATCTGGCACTGCAGCCGTTTAAGTTCAAGGTGATCCATAGGCCGGGGGCACAGATGGCTGTGGCCAACTTCCTTTCCCGCTCCCATGGGGAGGGGGGGTGGGGAGTAGGTTAGGCCAGATGGCTCCCCGGCCTAAGTCAGGGAGTGGAGGTATGTGGAGGCGACGTGGTGCATCAGCTGCAGGAGAGAGGTTTGGAGAGGGCTCAGGAGAGCAGCAGGTGAGAGTGATTGGCACACCTGCATCCTGTCGGACTAATCACTCTCTCCTTTTAACAGTAGCGTGTTGGACCTGGAGGAACACAATGCAGAGAGGCACACTCACAGCTGTTGGCAGCGGAGAAAGGAATACAAGCCTGCGAACGACAACGAATGTTGTGTAGAGTGTTGTGTTCTCAATAAAAGCAACTTAAACGTCATTGCTCTCCGGGTGATTCTCTGCCGTAGGACTCACGCCACACTGCCAAAATTCTGAATCAATGAATGACTACTGATGTTGTTTACTGAAGGAGTGCTAATCTTAACACCATATAAAACATTATTCTGATGAAACACAAGAAATGTGGCCACAGTTTGTATTGAGAAACAATTAAAAAACAACCCTTACTGTATTTTCTCACTAAACTCATAAAAAGTGAATATGTAAATGCAATCCCCTGAGAAACGAATAGTGCACCAGGTCAAATAACTAGATGGTTTGACCAGATTACAGGAAAAAGAAGGAAAAAGGTGGAGACAAGGGTACTGATTAATCTGTCAGCCCATGATAAGACAGTTATTGCAGTTACAGGACAAACAACCATATGAGGCAACACTGTGGCGTGTGGAGGACAGCGTGCCAAAGAGGAAATTTTTGCACACCTCCACTTCAGTAAATCTCCGATTCTCTTTCTGTGAAGTTCTTCTTTTCTCCCGTCTTACTCATTCTTATGTTTTCATTTTCTGATCGTGCAGAGAGGGGAATCTCAGATGCGGACTGGGAGTTGCATATTTAAAAGGGGCGTGGACAGGGAGGGGTCGGGTATGCTCAATTGGAATGTACAAAGGAAAATGCTTCTAAATCTGAGCGTGCGCCACGTTTTAGAAGGAAATCCAAGCAAGTCTTTGTACATGAGGCCCCTGGATCTGAGCGTACGCCACGTTTTAGAAGGAAAGCCACGCAAGTCTTTGCACATGAGGCCCCTGGAATCTGAATTGCTGGCCTTGGTGATAATGTGATGTTGACCTCTAACTGTTAGCTGGCAGTCACCCCCAAAGCACTCCCCAGGAATCTTATCATCCTTAGCCACAATAACAGACGTTAATGTAACATTGAAAGAATTAAGTTCCTCACTATGGACAGCATGTCCCCACTTCCTTGCATTGGCCAAAGTGACACTATTTTTCCAGGGATACGGACGGCACCATCTTGCGACTTTGGCGCGAGAGTCTGCGCAGTAGATATCAGAAACTATACTTTAAAAAATGACCTATAATGCAGCAAGTCACCAGGGAGAGCTTTACTTGCGTTGGCTTAATTTTTGCCGGAGCAGTTCCGCCATCCATATTTATACAGTCTATGGTCCTCCTGTGTTTCATGAGATACATGAGATAGAATGTTTAAAATTAGTCATTGCAGTGACATGAAGTGCAGCAGATGGCAGAAAAATGTTTTGGCCAGCTGATGCAAGAAAAGAGAAGTCATGTGTGAACTCTCTATTTCTTTTACAGAAATTAGCAAATAATAGCCGATGCGTTGTTGTTGCTTTTTTCTTTAAGACATTATTCATACAGACAGAGGGAATGGTCTAGACCAGGGATGGGCAACTTGCAGCCCGGGGGCCGCACGCGGCCCGCAACCTCACTCGACGTGGCCCTTAGATTAATTTTTGATAATTATAAAAATGTGTCCTCTGCGGCAATGAATCAGTTGTAATGACACAGTTGGCCACAAGATAGCACCTCTAATGCAGTGCACGCTTCCACCAGGTCTTCTCCACCAGTGAAGAAGAGACGTTGAGCCATGGCTAAGAGCGGAGGAGAGAGAAAACTTGATCGAGAAATCGTGTGTGTGTTCCAGGTGAAATGGGAAGAAGATCATCTGTTCACAGAATTTAAAAGCAAACCTATGTGCTTAGTCTGCTTAGAGACGTTATCTGCCATGAAAGATTTCAATTTAAGTTACTGCTACAACACGTTACACAAAGCTAAATACAAGAAGTATACTGAAGCTGCAAGGGCTGCTATCGTAGTGGACCTCAAATCAAAAGTACGCAGACAACAGCGACTTTTTACCAGTGCCCAGTGCTGGTAGTGGTGAGGTAGAGTGGGTATACAGGAAAATGTTAAACTCTTTCTAAGTGTAGCTGACGCCCGCAATATGGCTATGTGTTACCATGGCAACACCGGAAGTTAGGGTGAGATAGGTATATTTGATTTCTGATTGTATTTTTTATTGTTTACATAAGTTTATGATGAAACCTTCTGCAGTGTAACTAATGAAAATGATATTGGACTTTACTGAAATTTTTTAAAGTTAAAATTGTTGTGAGAGGTCACTTCCGGTTTTGAGTAACGTGAGTGGGAAGATGTGTGTGGGAATTGAGGGAGAGAGGAGAAGAGATGAGAGAGGACTGTCTACTACTGGCTTATCAGGCGTACACGGTAATTATTCTGAATACTGAAGCTTGTTTACGTTTGTACAAGAGAATAATTTCTGAGAACGTTGAATATGAAATATGTATTTTTTGTTCCAGTTTTCACGGTGTTCTGTAACTTTGAAGAGAGAATAAAGTGGTTGTGGACATCAGTAAGAAGCGTGAATCTTGTGACCAGGGTAGATACACTAAGTGTAAATATGCACAAATTAGTTCTTGCAATTAATGTTTGTCTGCTGTCTGATGGATGGTGATTTGTATTATTTGTTTTATTTTCATGAGCCCTTTTCACTGACAAAAAAAGAAATGGTTATTTTTTGTTTGTTTCAATAAACATATACACAAACACATTTAAAATGGCAGTTATATAATATCTGGTTAAGTGAGCCAGTCCTATGTGGCCCTCTGGTAGTGTTGATGAAAAATTGTGGCCCCCTCCATCATTTAAGTTGCCCGTCCCTGGTCTAAACTCTATACATTTTGTCAGTAGTCCATGGTAATAAAGAACTGTGAACTCATTGTCAGAAACAATGCCTCAACTTTATCTCATAGTGGATAGTGTGCAAGTTGGCTCTGAGTACTGAGCAGAACTTAAATTATCACACATTTACACTTTTCGCAATTTCACATTGTGAAAAATCAATTTTCACATATGTGATTTTAACAAAACTGTTCCAAAGTGATTCAGACTTAACACCTCGTAGTTTAGATTAATTTTTGTTTTTATCTGAATCAAATAACATTCACTGATGTTTGGCTGACAAATACTGTCAGACACAAGGAGTCTACCCCTCATTTGTGACCTAAATAAATAATACTGTAAACAGGAACAGAAGATGGCAAAAGGCGGTCACATATATTTCTGTTTGCTTTTTTATTGAAAACAATATCATGTCTACCTGATGAAACTGTCTTAATGTGACAAAATAAAACTAATGACACTTTTTCAAAAACAAAAATATACTGCCTGGCCAAAAAGAAAGTCGCTACCTGGATTTAACCAAGCCTTGTATTGAATAATTACTGCATGGGTGATTATCTTTCAGCTGGCAGAGACAGATGCCTACTGTACAAGGGGCAGTGCTATGATCTGGGGTTGCTGCAGTTGGTCAGGTCTAGGTTCAGCAACATTATGTGCCCAAAGAATGAGGTCAGCTGGCTGCCTGAATTTACTGAATGACCAGGTCATTCCATCAATGGATTGTGTCTTCCCCGATGGCACGGGTATATTCCAAGATGGCAATGCAAGGATTCAGTGGGCCCAAATTGTGAAAGAGTGGTTCAGGGATCATGAGACATCATTTTCACACATGGACTGGCCACCATAGAGTCCAGACCTTAACCCCATTGAGAGTCTTTGGGATGTGCTGGAGAAAGATTTGCACAGTGGTCAGATTATCCCATCATCAATACAAGATCTTGGTGAAAGCTTACACAATTAAACAATGCCACAGTGAATGTGTGCTGTAATCAAAGCTAAAGGCGGTCCAACGAAATATTAAAGTGTGTGACTTTTTTTGTTTTTTTAGTGGCGACTTTCTTTTTGGCAAGGGAGTGTATATCTTATTGATTCCAGCAAATTCTTTGCAAAACAGCTACTTACAAATCCATTAAGTAATTTGTCCATCATGTAGTTACAAGTATTCTGTACATAACTAGATAATGAAAAACTGTTATACAGTCTGGAAACATTTACAAATGTTAAATAAACAAATCAGTACCACATATGAGAGCAACATAATGTCTATGTGTTACCTGAAGCTGAATGACAAATATAATTGTAAATACTTATTTCCAATTACAGAAATTACAGAAAAAAAAAAAATTAAGAAATGGGGAAGGAAAAAATTATTGACCTCATGGCTGATGAAAAGTACCAGGTCAAATGTCACTTCCTGCATTTGGTTTAGCAGGTGTGGTTTTCACACTGCATTGTTAGTGGACAAGGCTTCATTGTTGTGGTTCATGGGCATTAATGTATCAAGGCAGTTCTCAAAGAAAAGAAAGCTTTGCTATTGCATCTATAGCAACACAGTAAGTAAGGCAATTACAATAGCAAACAAGAAGAATATTTGACAAATTAACAAATGACACAGTTATAAAATGTACCCAAATTCTAATATATTTAAAACTTGCATTCCTTATATGCACAGTACAACAAATCAAAAGCTGCAAAAGTTACAGATGTTTCTTAATTCCTGTATGAAAATACAGTGAATAGTAAGGCTAATGAAAGTGTATTTACTACTGCATTCCCATTATTTAACATGAGTTAAACCTTCAAATCATGATGTGACATTGTTAATTGCAAAAGTGGAACACATATATAGTACATACTAATTCATTTTTAAAAAGTATGCCCTCACAGAGGATTTTATTTTTTTACACATTACATCTACAAAAATATAACTACAATTTTAACCAATACTAAAGGCACTGTTAGCAAATACAAAGGTTTTTAAAACTATAAAACAAATCTAGTTTTTCTATTGTCATTATATGGTGTGTGATACAAAGGCCATTGGGCAGAAAGAACTCTAGTGTTGGTGTTACAGTCAGTGCTAAAACTACCTCCTCAAGGCCTGGAAACTTGTGTGTAAATGGGTTGCTGCTCCCAATGTTGGGAACTGTGGGACTGCGGCACAGAAGGAACCCTGGTGGTGTCAATTTGGGTATATAGTGACCTCGGATTGGAGCCTATATAGCTGAAGGTTGAGTACAGGGTGGAGCCTTGGCGAGATGTATGGCTGTAGAAGGGGTTTGCAACACTTTGGTGGTCGGGATAATCATACTGTACTCTTGTCATGGAAGGATAAGAAAAGGTATTGTAGTGCTGTAGGTCGAAGGACCTTTGCTGTGAGAAGTCCTGCTGCTTGCCGTAGTGGCTGGGAGTCACCTGTTCTGACTTAATCCGCGTTGTTCCTTGCTCTTCATCTCCACTGAATGTGGTCAGAGAGTGGTGTCGCTGCTGCTGCTTGGACATCCAGGTGTGGGCTTCAACGTTGTCTGCCTGGGCTACTAAGGAACTGTTGATGCTGTAGGTGCTGGTAAAGGCACCCTGAATTCTGCCAGTCACCCCAGCATTGCTGTGGGGTGGCAGGTATTGATCAAACTCGTCCACATCAAAGCTTTCTATGTTGGAGATGACATCGCTACTCAGCTCACCCATGTCCACAGCACCAAAGTCAATGTTGATCTGGCGACTAGTCTTGTCCTGAATGGGTTGTTCTTCATGCTTCAGGTCAACTTTGCTGAAGGGGAGGTCTGTCTTGGGTGTGGTTGGGGGTGTCGGTGGACCTTGTGACTGACCTGGTTTGAGGAAAGGCAAAACTAGACTTGTTAGCAAGTCAATATCAAGTTTTAAAAAAGAAAATCTTCCTTGTATGTGATTCACTAGTATAAATGGCTCCATACTGATCATAGCACCACTCCACCTATAATTAACTGTTGTCAGTTAAAAACCATAAAGGCTTACAAAGACTTCACTAAGCATTGCTACCATGTCTCTAGAAAAAATATAATAGAAAACGTATTGATTTTACATAGTTTTTTATTTTTATTTTGATCTGACCTGAATTATCTGGAGAGTGAACCTCGCCCACACAGGATGCTGGAGAATCGGCCTGCTGTGGTGCCTTAAACATTGCTTTTGGAGAAACGTGTGTTTGTTCACTGTCCTCGGTTTCATTTTGCCCATTCTTGACAGATTTTCTCCGCCTCGGCTGATATTTGTAGTCTGGGTGATCCCTTTTATGCTGCACTCTTAAACGCTCAGCCTCTTCCACAAACGGTCGCTTTTCTACCTCATTAAGCAATCTGAAAATCCAAAAATTGCCAAATAAAAAATAAATTTAAAAAAATTAAACACAGTTGATTAGGATAATTACTGAAAAGGATAGCCTTAGTTTACTGTATCATTGCAAGTGTTGATTAATATGAACTGCCATGTAGTAAATAAAATGATCGCCTTCAATCTAAACAACAGAACATCATATTCTAAAAATAGTATCTAAAAACAAGACAAAAAATAGGTAACAGACAAAAATACAAACAGAGGCGCATCTATCAAATTCTGACACTATAAAACTCTACTTAACCCTTACGCCCTCCTGAGGCATTTTTGTACATTTTTTCAAATTTTTTTTTTTCATTTAGTGATCATTTTGGCTGTGTTCCAGCTTGTGGCATGAATTTCTGCAGAAACTCTTCTTTGTAGTCAGATTTCTGAAATCCAGTGTCTTTTACTCTCACGTGTAATTTATACTCTTGTGATGCATTTTGCACCCTCTGGACACCTTTGTGGCAAAAATATATACACATGCAAAAAACAGCCATAAAATCGTCATACATCAATATTTTTTTCTGCTTTTTTTTTTTTTTTTCATAAATCACTTCAATAACTTCAGACCTTTCAGTAGTTTTCAGGATTTTATTCCCTTAAATGCCAGTCTGAAAATATGAAATATTAAAAGTATTTTACAAAAAAAACACAAAATGATTTTTTTTTCATAAAATAAACAGTAGGTGGGTGGGCCTTTGGTGGTGATTAGAGGCTTCGATGTGTCAAAGATTAGCAATAAAACAGATTTGATTGCATTAGCATTTTTTATACAGTGCCAGATACTCTCGTGGCCAAAAATGCCCCATAGACTTCCATTCAAGGATACCAGCTGCTCATCAATGCTAATGTTGTCCCCCTGGATTTATCAGGAGTGGGACAGTGAGTGGACAGCGAAGAATGGGCAAATCTGGTCCATCATCTCATGTCGAGATGTTGCGCTTCTGTCTGGCATAATGGCATCATGTCGCTGGGTGCCTGAATGCAGCGCAGTGTATCAGCATGAGGGGGAGACCATTTTCCTACTGTAGGCAGATGCATGAGATTCTTGTAAATTTGTCATTTATATTATGGAGCCGTATGACTCCCAGGGGGCGCCAAGTGTGTGTGAGCATCTTCTTTTGAGGGATGATTTTAATGAGTCTTTGAAGAGGTGCTAAGTAAAATCATGGCCTGTGTTCCACCAGATTCAACCGTTTTCCCATTGTAGGCCGTTGCATGAAATTTGTTTATTTTTGCTAGCTATATTATGGATCAGTGTGAGTGCAGTAAGTTTTAAATCAACATCTGATTGATCAGTATAAATATTTATTGTGCAAACTGCAACAACTTTGAAAAGACCAACAAAAGAGAACACAACTGAATATAGCGCAGCTTCTCGGCATGAGGTGGAGACCAGATTTGTCTGTTTTTTGCTGTCTACTCACTGTTAGGATGACCGTGATCCACAGTGTCCTCTCCACTTTCAGAGGAAGAGTCAGAGGCACTCTCGGTAAAGACTTCTCTTCGCTCCAGGTCTTTCTCTGCTCACTAATAAAATGTCCGCCAGCCAAGCTGCATGTTTGTCTTTGACTGTGAAAGCAGGTAGGTACATATACACACTAACAGTTGTTTTTGTTTTTTAGTATAGCAAAGGCAGGATGCCATGATTTTACTCAAGCTCTTCAAATACAAATACAAATACAAATACATCAAATATATCCCTCAAAAGAAGATGGCCTTTTATCAACCCTGAAATGATCAGTTCATGCTACAGGCTTTGGTGGTGATTATCCAAGACTAATCACCACCAAAGCCACAACCCCCTACTGTTTATTTAATGGAAAATAATTCAGTTTTTGTTTAAAATCCTGAGAACCAGTCTGAAGTTGTTAAAGAGATTTATGAAAAAAGCTAGAAAAAAATATTGATGAATGAGGATTTTATGGCAGTTTCTTTGTGCGTGTTAATTTTTGTCACGAAGGTGTCCACAGGGACACTCTCAGAGAGAATTTGATAAGGGTTAAACAATTTAAAAGCTCACGGCCAAAGTTTAAAAATTGCAAAACGAGCCTACCTCCAAAGTTTACCCAAGGTTTTGCTGAGTTCTGCGTTGTGCAGATGCGGATATTGATCAGCGAGCTTCCGTCTAGCAGCTTGAGCCCACACCATGAATGCGTTCATAGGTCTTTTAACATGAATTTTGCTTTTACTTGAGCCGTTAATGCGCACCGGAATGGGTACCAGCGTCCAATCGTAACCTTTCAACACCTGCGACACCGCATCTCTAATACATGCAGGGACCTTGTCTTCTTCGCCCTCCTTCTTGTAGTCAGGACCCCCTGGTATATGAATGTTTTCAGTGTCTGAACCGGACCCCGACCGGTACGGTGACCCCGCGGAGTCATCAGACATACTGGGACTGGGTGCGTCACAGCGATACGTCTCCTGTTCTTCTGTCATCTTCAAGAACAGGTTAAGGAGATTTATGCGAAAAATGAAATAAAAAATAAAAAGCAGCTTCTAAGAAATTTGAGAAAATCTTTTATAAATCCAAGTGATGACCAAATCCAGTTTGCGAGGGTGCACGAGTTATTCAACTTTTTCCTTTAAATGAAAAAAAAAAAAAAAAAAAAACAATTTAAAAAAAAAACACACACACATATTCTTTGGACTTTTCGCAGGCGAGAAAGCAAAACGGAAGTGGTAGCTTTGAAGTGCTTATCTTTGACTCAATGACTGTAAAGAAACATATGAGTGTAGCAGCAAGAGGATTGCAGAGTCGAGTCCGAGAGACACAGGAGGCGAGTCATGGATTTATGTCTGACGGCAAGGAAACGATTGGGGGAAAACTTTAGTAGGCGGAGACGTAATTTGACTCTACTCAGAAGCACAGTGAAAATCCATTTACAGGTTCAATTGCAGGTAGAAAATGTGTAACATGTTATCTAGGCCTATACCAGCTGTTTATATGTCTTTGCGCAGTACTCCTTATGATATAGTCAGATACACCGCTATCAAAGAAATAAGAGTAATTTTTGATGTATCCTTTTCAGAGCCGTTTCTTGCTATAGGCCAGTGGTTCCCAAACTTTCTCTGCTGGGCCCCCCTTTGGTACATAAGAAAATCTTCACCGCATTGCAGCGTCATTTTTTAATTTAATCTCCGGCTTCGTCCTGCTCCCGCCCGCTCCAGTTGATTATTTGCTCTATTCTGTCCCTATCACGTTATCAACAGTGAAATTGACTCCCGTACCGTAGGGCCTACCGGGTCACGGTATTCCCACGGGAGTCCCGAAAAATCGTCACCCTTTGGGAACCAAGTAGGCGAACTAGGCGAATGCTTAGGGCCCACAAGCCACCAGGGGGCCCAAAGCTGCATGTTCGTCCTCATCTGAGGAGAATTAAAATGTCCTGTCTTTATATGTTGCTATCTCGTGTGTTTATTACATCTCTTATATGCTTCAAAATGAACGTAGCTTATAAATAAAATAAACTGCAATGATAAACTGTGGCTGGTGTTTTTGTGGCATTATTAGGTCATATTCTTTGGACCGCACTGTCACACAGTGAGTGAAGTAGGGGAGAACAGGGCAATGTGAGACATCGGGTGTCGATAATGACACCCCCCTGTGTCTAGGCAACGCGAAACATTTGTGGTCATGTGACATTATATTTTGAAGCCCCTCCCATTTTCCCTTGGCCATGAAGGAGGTATGCTTTTTTCACTAAACTGTTTTTTTTTTTTTTTTTTTTTTTTGCATGTAAAAGTAAATTTTCTTGCTGTTGATTTAATCAACTGTTGTGCCAGAGCAAATTGATTAAGGTAGACAAGTGTATATCATACATGTTGATGAACTACCAACATATAAAACCATGTGATGATGCTAGCTCAAGATTAGCCTGAATTGCTAAGAGATGTTGTTTTTTTCTAAAATGGTGGTGTTGGGGTAAAGTGACACAAATGCTGTCCTGTTTGGACAGCATTTGTTGCTGCACTTGCTCATGCTAATCCATCCACTGCGCATGGTCCACATGGATGTGCCTTGCCAGCTGACTCAGATGTGCCACAAGTTCCCAGCAAACCTGGATATGTGTCTCCTTGTGAAATCCTACCACTTCCCAAATGTCCCCCCAGGACACAAACCAAACGAAAGCATGTGAAGACAGCCATCCTAACTGATACTCCTGAGAAGCAGGCAATTGAAAAGGCTTATAAAGAAAGACAAAGGAAACTTGGAGGGAAAAAGCAAAATAGCAAAGAAGATGGAAAACCCAAAAAGAAAGCATAATCGTAGTTAGCAGCTCTGAGGAGAGTGATGTCCCTGTCCCTCTTAATAATGTGTCTGATGAAGAGTGCTCTGAGGATGAGAGAAGTGATCCAGGAAACACAGATCTGTCCATGAAAACGGAGGAAGAAAAACGGTAAAAAAAAATAACGATAAGGCATTTGTTGGTGATGTGTACTGGATGCAGTTAGTTAGCAAGGATTTGTTTGTCATAAACTCAGCTTCAGTGTTTGCTTCATGGAAGTTGGCTAATATGAATATGTCGCATGTGAATGGACAGGACAGACTGTCCTGACGTGGAATGACTGACTGACTCCAAACCCATTTATTATTATTATTATTATTATTACAGGGAGGGAGGGCATGTTGTAGTTTGCTCTGTCAGTGTTCAGTGGAAACTGTCGCTCAGATATTTGACATTTAAGATTATCCTCATCAACCATGCATGAGATGGGCAAGCATCTGTCATATGAGGACATCATTGTTGCTTTGTTTTCATTCTTGCACTTAAAATAGATGTTGGTTTGTTCTTTTTTTTTTAATTTAAAGTAAACACTCAAAATCTGTTTTTTATTGACATATAGACGATTATTGTTTTCCTTGTATTATAGTTTTTCATCAGTTTAACTTGCCTGAGTGGCTCAACTGAGTGGCCCTGATCCTCTTTGCTATTTATTTTATAATAATTGTTATTACTGTTGCCCTGCGATAGACTGGTGAGGGTGTACCCCGCCTCTCGCCTGATGACAGCTTGCATAATTCTACAATCTGCTTATGATACATTTTGTATTCATACAGTATGCCAGCCAAATAAAATTACTATTGTCACCGAACGTTGTGTGCCCCTGTAGTCTTTTTTATTCCTGTTACTTAATGTGCACTCTGCATACAAATGTTTCTACAGTGAATATTTTGAATACTAGATGTATTCATTTTTGATAATTATCAATCTGTCATGTAACATGTATCATCTGTATCTGGTACCCTTGTATGTATCATGTTTAGATGCTTGTTCCTCCTGCTGCTCTGTTCCCCACCTCTTCCTCTCCTCTTGTGTCTCGCTGGGATAGGCTCCAGGACAAGCTACAGAAGGAGATGAATTGAACTGAACTGAATTGAATTGAACTGAAACTGAGGTTTTATTGAGATGGACAGGCTATCCTAGGTGTCTGCTTTACCCCATCAGAGCACTCAGACACAAGGACGTTGTGGGAAAAGTCCACATGGCGGAGAGGGTCTTGGTTTGGGAACCGTGACACAGAAGGCTACAACACATAAACACCACCATCTGGTGGTGGAATAGCTGCGCTGACAGGAAGAAACATCCACAAATGGCATAGAATGCTGCAAACTCACTTGGAGAGAGCTGAACATCTAATAATTCCAAAACACCCAATGTAACAAATAGAGAAATTACAATAACATACTGAAGGAGTCAGTGTATTCTATTTTGTAAATGCAGAACAACATATGCACAAAGGGTTGCCAACTCCCATAAAAATAAATAAGGGATGCCTCATTGGCAGGGCCAGCCGACCCAACTTCCTTCACCCTTCCCGGTGTGGTGATTTTTATTTTATTTTAACTTTTTTGTGTGTGTATGAAACGATTTTTGAACTATTTGACTAGAACCTGAATTGAATTAGATGCATATTTTTGAGTGATATGAACACGTGCAAAACAAATTATTATTCAACAATTTATTTTTAATACAAAATTAACAGAAACCTGTCCTTCTTAACTTAAAATTGTATAAATATAAAACAATAGAAAGCAGAGCATTCGTCTTGTAAAAGTGCAATAAGAAAAGTTCAAACAGAAAGTACGAGAAAAAGTTGTTGCTTTGTTGTCTTCTTCTTCTTCTTCTTCTTTCGGCTTTTATGGCGGTTGGCAACTAACTTTAATGGTGCATTACCGCCACCAACTGGACTGGGGTATGGTACTTGAGTCTTACCTATCAAAACTTCAAAATAAACAAACAAATATACCACACAAACCAATAAACCAAGACAAACAAAACCCCCAAACAAATAGATAAACAAAAATAAGTCAATAATTAATCAAATTAAATAATATATCTATAATGATGATGATAAATAAATAAATAAATAAATAAACTAAATTCTATGAAATAATCCTGTATTCCTCAGGAAACCAAATACATAATTGAAACAGATTTCACCCGAGCTTCCTTGCAAGATGTCCTTCATGTTAAGACTCAACAGAATTTCTTGTAATTGTAATTTTAGTCTTTGTCTCTCTTCCTGATATTTAGGACAGTGGAGAAACACATGCTCTATGGACTCTGGAC